>NC_036875.1:8712224-8799186 GCF_002910315.2 Salvelinus sp. IW2-2015 | reverse complement strand
GGGGGGGGGGGGGCATACCTATACATCCTTTTTTAAAAATATTGTTTTACTATCCTTCAAACATGCATATTGCATAAAATACCTTAGATAACTGAGGTGGTTCCCTCCGGAATCCCTTCCCAGCATAGGGCTCCAAGGTTTTCTTCTGGGTATTTTGTTGGTTTTAGCAGGGTTTTTTTCTTTATATTTTATTACTCTGTGTCACGATCGTGTGGAAGAGATTCGGACCAAAACGCAGCATGAGGAAAATAAGCCATCTTCTTTTAATAAATGAACGAAGATGAACATGAAACGAAAACACTATACAAACAAACAAAAAACAACAAATGATCGTGAAGCTAAATAACGCAAGTGCACAGACAAGCAACAAACGTTAAACAAGACAACTACCCACAAAAGCCTACTGCCTATGGCTACCTTAAATATGGCTCCCAATCAGAGACAAATGAATGACAGCTGTCTCTGATTGAGACCCAATCTAGGCAGCCATAGACATAACTAGACAACCTCACAATTATCTATCCCATACACAATACAACACCCATAGACTAAACAAAACACACACAACATACAATGCCCACCCCAACTCACGCCCTGACCAACTAAACATAATCAAAATAACATAAAAATAGGTCAGGAACGTGACACTCTGACCTTTCAGCACACTGGTGTTGTGTCTGTGACTATCATTAAATGTGAAGACTGCTATTTTATCCAATTCTTTATGTGTAATTATTATTACGTGATTAAACTAATCATCTAAACTTTAATTAACTAGGAAGTCGGGGCACTACGGGAAAATGTTTATAGAGTCTCTATTTCCCGAATCGACTCTTCAGATATTTTCCTATTTAATCAAAACAGTCGCTTATTAATGAATTGTACCTCATCAGTTCTCATTACTGAACGTCGCAAACCCTTGGATATCTGCATGAACTCTAGCCTCCATAATAATCCCTGTGTTTCCTATCTCTCTGTGCCAGTTCGTCTTGTATGTTTTCAGGTAACCAAGCGTGTTTTCCCGTGCTCCGGTTTTCTATTCTCTTTTTCTAGTCTTCCTGGTTTTGACCCTTGCCTCTTTTTTCTGGATTCTCTAACCGTCTGCCTGACCCTTCTGCCTGCCCTGACGTCGAGCCACTCTTTACCTCTTGGACTCTTGACATTTGCCGGTCCGAGACCATTCTCTTGCCTACTCCTTTTGGATTATAAATAAACTACAAAGACTCTAACCATCTGCCTCCTGCGTATGCATCTGGGTCTCGCCTTGCGCCTTTATAGTACGAACTGGCCATGACAGACCTAGCAGACTTGGACCAGTTCCGTCACGCTGTCTCCCTGCAGGGAGCCACTATTGGGAGACATGTGGAGCTGTTACAGGACCTTCTGGAAGGGCTCCGTTCCTTGACAGAATGCCACGACCAAGGGTTTAAGGAGATTATGGAGAAAATCAGGGAGTTAGCTCAGAGGCTGCCTGCTACCTCTGAGAAACCCCAACCACCCAGCAATTTTTTCCCTATTAGTAGTGAGCTTGTATAGCCTACCCCGGCTCCCCGAGAACCCCGCTTACCTCCTCCGGAGCAATATTCTGGGGATCCTGGTACCTGCCGGGGTTTTCTTTCTCAGTGCTTTCATATTTTTGAGCTACAGCCATCTTCGTTTCCTTCAGACTGATCTAAGATAGCGTATGTTATTATGCTAATGTCGGGAAGGGCGCTCTCCTGGGCTACGGCAGTTTGGGAACAACAGTCCGCCATTTGTTGTCATCTGGAGGATTTCAAGGCAGAATTGAGGAAGGTATTCGATTTGCCGGTATCCGGAAGAAATGCGGCAAGTAAACTTCTTGAATTACGTCAAAACTCCCGTAGTGTGGCAGACTACGCGGTTGATTTTCGCATGTTGGCTGCTGAGTTTGCCTGGAATCCGGAGTCTCTCTTTTTGATACTTTTCTTCACGGATTATCTGAGGTGGTAAAAGATGAGCTAACTGCTCGGGAACTACCGGTGGACCTCGACTCCCTCATCGACCTCACCATTAGAATTGATGGACGCCTAAGGGAACGCAGGAGTGAAAGGAGGTTAGGTCTCGAGCACACTCGTTCATCCACAGTGGCTCGCTCACCTCCGAGGGAACCCGGAAGTCCCCGAGGATGGTTTTTCCGAGAGGATCCGAAGCCACCCGAGCTCCCTCGAGAACATCGACGACGGGTGAGTCGGATAACCCAGAACCTATGCAACTGGAAAGAGCTAGATTATCGCCTAGGGAACGTTCACATAGGCTAAGCTCCAACAGTTGTCTGTATTGCGGTGCTGCGGTGCATTTCATTGCTACCTGTCCAGTGAGGAGATCTAGATCCCCCCTTTTGCTGTTATTCTGCTGTGGGGAGACCAGTCAAAGTATTTTTGGGTGCTCATTGACTCTGGGGCTGATGAGAGTTTCATGGACGCTATCTGAACTAGGTATTCCCACTCAACCCCTTTCCGTTCCCATGGATGCCAGAGCTCTGGGCGGCCGTTCCATTGGAAGAGTCACGCACAGCACAGTTCCAATGACTCTGCGGATATCTGGTAACCACAGTGAGTCAATACAGCTGCTTGTCATTGAGTCTCCTCACTTCCCTGTGGTTTTGGGATTTTCTTGGCTCCAGAAGCAAAATCCCAATATTGACTGGACCACAGGTTCAATCCTGGGTTGGAGCGCGTTCTGTCACTTACACTGCCTAAAGGCGGTGCAGCCTTCCCCTAAACGTCTGCCTCCTGGGTTAAGTTCGGCCTCGGATCTCTCTGCTGTTCCCACAAAGTATCATGACGTCCGGAAGGTTATCAGTAAGGCTCATGCTACCTCCCTTCCTCCACATCGTCTTTATGAGTGTGCGATTGACCTCCTCCCGGGCACCACACTGCCTCAAGGCCGGATTTATTACCTGTCTGGCCCTGTGATCAAAGCCATGGAGGAGTACATTGATAACTCTCTGGCAGCTGGAAGCATTCGTCCTTCGGCCTCGCCTGCCGGCGCAGGGTTCTTCTTTGTGGGAAAGAAGGACAAGACCCTGCTTCCATGTATTGATTACCGTGGTCTCAATGACATCACAGTCAAGAACCGGTACCCGCTACCACTCCTCTCCTCGGCTTTTGAACCTCTCCAGGGGGCAATCTTTTCTGAACTGGACCTCCAGAATGCCTACCACCTTGTTCGGGTACGCAAAGGAGACGAGTGGAAGACTGCTTTCAATACAGCAAGTGGACACTATGAGTGCCTGGTCATGCCGTTTGGGCGCTCCTGCTGTCTTCCAGGCTCTGGTTAACTTCTCTAGGGTAGGGGGCAGCATTCAGAATTTTGGATGAAAAGCATGCCCAAATTAAACTGCCTGCTTCTCGGGCCCAGAAGATATGATATGCATATAACTGGTAGATTTGGATAGAAAACACTCTAAAGTTTGCAAAACTGTTAAAATAGTGTCTGTGAGTATAACAGAACTGATTTGGCAGGCAAAAACCTGAGAAAAATCAATTCGGGAAGTAGTTTTTTGTTTTGTTTTGTAGTTTTCTATTCAATGACATTACAGTATCCATTGACTTAGGACTCAAATTGCAGTTCCTATGCCTTCCACTAGATGTCAACAGTCTTTAAAAAGTGTTTCAGTCCTGTATTCTGAAAAATGAGGAAGTAAGAGCAGTCTGAATGAGTGGGCCCTAAAGTGTCACAGAGCTTTTTCATGCATGAGACCGAGAGAGTGCCTTTCTTGTTTACCTTTCATATTGACGACGTTATTGTCTGGTTGAAATATTATCGATTATTTAGGCTAAAAACAACCTGATGATTGAATATAAACATCGTTTGACATGTTTCTATGAACTTTACGGATACAATTTGGATTTTTTTGTCTGCCTGTTTTGACTGCGTTTGAGGTTTTGAGGTTTTTGGATATAAAGAGACTTTATCGAACAAAAGGAACATGTATTGAGTAAATGAATGTCTGCTGAGTGCAACCATATGAAGATCATCAAAGGTAAGGGATTAATTTTATCTCTATTTCTGACTTGTGTAACTCTGCTACTTGGCTGGTTACTGTTTGTAATGATTTGTCTGCTGGGCTATGTTCTCAAATAATTGTAAGGTATGCTTTCGTCGTAAAGCATTTTTTAAATCTGACACCGTGGTTGGATTCACAAGAAGTTAATCTTTAAACCTATGTAAAATATGTTTTGTTTTCTGAATTTTTATAATGAGTATTTCTGTATTTGAATTTGGCGCCCAGCTGTTTCACTGGCTGTTGAAGAGGTGGGACGCTAACGTCTCACGTACCCAAGAGAGGTTAACGATGTGCTCCGGGACATGTTGAATCGGTTTGTTTTTGTATACCTCGATAACATCCTGGTTTTCTCCCATTCTGCCCAGGAACACGTTCTCCATGTGTGACAAGTTCTTCAGCGCCTTCTGGAGAACTAGTTGTTTGTTAAAGCAGAGAAGTATGAGTACCACCGCTCCAAAATCACTTTTCTGGGATACATCATCTCTGAAGGGAATGTTCAGATGGATCTGGGGAAAGTGAGAGCGGTGGTGGATTGGCCCTAACCCACGGGCAGGGTGCAGCTACAGCGGTTTCTTGGGTTTGCTCATTTTTACCGCCATTTCATTCGGAGCAACAGCAACCTGGCGGCTCCCCTCTCTGCACTCCCCTCTCCCAAGGTACTGTTCACAAGGTCCCCAGCAGCAAACAAGGCATTTGTGGATTTGAAGCAATGATTCACCACTGCCCCCATCCTCATCCAACCGGATCCGACCCGTCAGTTTGTGGTGGAGGTTGATGCTTCCGACGTGGGAGTAGGGGCCGTTCTTTCCCAGCGGTCCATCCAGGACCAAAAGCGTCATCCCTGTGCCTTCATGTCCCATCGTCTCAACTCGGAGGAGAGGAACTATGACGTTGGCAACCGGGAACTCCTAGCAGTAAAGATGGCCCTGGAGGAGTGGAGGCATTGGCTGGAAGGGGCGGAACATCCATTTTTGGTTTGGACGACCACAAAAATTTGGAATATCTCCGCACAGCCAATCGCCTTAACTCTAGGCAGGCCCGGTGAGCTCTGTTATTCACTAGGTTTAATTTCACCATCTTATACCGCCCAGGGTCCAACAATGTGAAGCCGGCCGGCCTTTCCCGCCTGTACAGCTCCGTTGTCACATCCTCAGAATCAGAGACCATTCTCCCTGCCTCATATTTGGCGGCTGCGGTTGTCTGGGGTATTGAGGCTCTGGTTCGCAAAGCACAACGTTCCCAGCCGGACCCTGGGGGAGGCCCGGCTAACCGGATGTTCATTCCTGATTCGGTCCGGTCCCAAGTCCTGGAATGGGCTCACTCCTCCAGGCTTACCTGTCCTCCTGGTGCTTGTCGTACCCTGGCTTTCCTCCGACAGTGCTTCTGGTGGCCCACCATGGCTCCTGATGTCTCGGCCTTCGTCGCAGGATGCATGGTGTGTGCCCAAAGCAAGACTCTGTGGCAAGCTCCGGTCTGGTCTCCTTCAGCCACTTCCTGTTCCTCATCGCCTCTGGTCCCATATTTCCCTGGATTTTGTCACTGGGCTCCCTCCATCAGATGGCAACACCACCATCCTGACGGTGGTTGACAGGATCTCCAAGGCCGCCCATTTCATCCCTCTTCCTAAATGATCTTCCGCCAAGGAGACGGCCCAGCTCATGGTGCAGCACGTCTTCCAAATCCATGGACTCCCGGTCGACATTGTCTCAGATCGGGGTCCTCAGTTTTCATCCCGATTCTGGAAGGCGTTCTGCACCCTTATCTGGTCATCGGCCAGCCTGTCCTCCGCGTTTCATCCCCAGTCCAATGGCCAGTTGGAGTGAGCTAATCAAGATATGGAGATGGCACTCCGGTGTCTTGTTGCCAGTAAAATCACCACCTGGAGTCAGCAACTGATCTGGGTGGAATATGCCAGGAACACTCTCCCCTGCTCGGCTACTGGACTATCCCCCTTCGAATGCTCCATGGGATATCAGCCCCCGCTCTTCCTAGAGCAAGAAGCGGAGGTCAACATACCTTCAGCCCAGTTGTTCGTCCGTCGCTGTCGGCGTACCTGGAAAAGAGCTTAGGCGGCTCTTCTCAAGACAAACTCCAGGTATCATCGACAAGCGGACCGTCCCCGGACCCCAGCTCCCCGCTACCGCATTGGGCAGAAGGTATGGCTTTCCACTCGGGATCTGTCGGGATCTCTCGGGATCAGTCCCGCAAGCTGTCTCCCCGGTTCATTGGTTCTTTTCCCATCTCCAGAGTCCTGAGTTCCACTGCTGTCCATCTTGTGTTACCCCGTACCCTCCGTATTCACCCTACTTTTCATGTGTCCAGGATAAAGCCCTTGTCTCACAGTCCTCTGTCTTCCGTTTCTAGGCCCATCACTCCCCCTGTGTCATCGATGGCCGGCCGGCATTTACGGTGAGACGCCTCCTGAGGTTTCGACCATTGGGCAGGGGTTTCCAGTACCTGGTTGACTGGGGGGGTTATGGTCTGGAGGAGAGGTGCTAGGTTCCTGCTAAAGACATCCTGGACCCGGCCCTCATTGGCGATTTTCAACTCCGACACCCCGGTCAGCCAGGTATGCGGCCAGGTAGGACGCCAGGTGGCATCCCTAGAGAGGGAGGGGGGAGTACTGTCACGCTCTGATCTGTTTCACCTGTTTTTGTGATTGTCTCCACCTCCTCCAGATGTCGTTTATTTTCCCCAGTGTATTTATCCTTGTGATTCCTGTCTCTCTGTGCCAGTTCATCTTGTATATTTTTAAGTCAACCAGCGTGTTTTCCCGTGCTCCTGTTTTCTATTCTCTTTGTCTAGTCTTCCTGGTTTTGACCCTTGCCTGTTTTTTTCTGGACTCCTTACCCGCCTGCCTGACCCTTCTGCCTGCCCTGACATCGAGCCTGTCTGCCACTCTTTACCTCTTGGACTCAGAATCTGGTTTTGACCTTTTGCCAGTCCATGACCATTCTCTTGCAAGACTCTAACCATCTGCCTCCTGTGTCTGCATCTGGGTCTCGCCTTGTGCCTTTATACTTACGTTATTTCCAGCTGCAGACTAGTAATTTACGTCTAGGATTTGCTCTTATTCTGTTGTGATCGACAGTATCAGAGTTTAACCATTTCCAGCCGTGTAGCCAACAGTACGCGCTGTCTAGTCTCCTGGCCCTATAGAGTTGTAGTTCTTAACCATTTCAACATGTAGCGTCAGCTCTATGTTTTCTAGACTAATGTAAATTTCGTCAGGAGTGGGTTTTATACACTTCTGAGAAAAGGGCTGTCATGACGCTGACGTAATGTCTATGCTCACTTGGGCGTGGCCACTAATTTGGTTAACTTTATATGAAAACTCATATTTTATATGAAAACTCATATCTCATTTAGAAGGTTAACATCACATTACATCTTTTCACAAATTGTTTCATGTTTAATCACATACGCTTCACAATATTTATATGTAAACCCCATAATTAAGAAGTGTACACAACCAAAGACACAGTAATGAGTGTTTCCTGTCCTTCATGAGATCACCAAATGAAACACGCTCGTCATGACTGTCCCTTAAGTGTCCACGGACCACTCCCACATTCTCAAAAACATCAATATTGTTTAATTATTCAAACTTTTGATATCCACGGGTCTCTCTGCGTTCCGCAGTTTACATTCCAATCTCAAACACTACAGAACATAGTTGCAGCGTATTTTATGACTGCCATAAAACAGCCGAGAGAGCACGCTGTAGAGCGGACTCACTGTAACCTGATCCTTCAGATCATCACAGGAGAGTTATGACACTGGCCATGTGATCGTACTAATATTCATTTCTGATTACTATGACTATGCCTAATTCACATACTCTAGGCTCCACATGCTTTATCAGCTGGAACGTGAAAGGAATTAACCAGGTGGTCAAGCGTAGCCGAGTGTATGCTCATCTTAAGTCCTTAAGTCCGGACATTGTTTTTCTCCAAGAGACCCATCTCCAGTCCAGCGACCAGCGACCATGATAAACTAAAGAGAGGATGGGTAGACCAAATATTTCACTCCAACTTTGGTGCTAAGGCCAGAGGGGCAGCCATCCTTATCAGAAAAGGCACCCCGTTTGTCTCCTCCAAAGTAATTTCAGATACTAATGGCAGATATATTATAGTGATAGGGAAATTGTTTAGCACACAGGTTATTCTGGCTAACCTCTATGGTCCTAATTGGGATGACGCTCAATTCTTCTCTGACCTCATCGCAACACTTCCCGACCTTCCCAACTCTCATCACTTGATATTGGGCGGAGATTTCAATTGTGTATTGCATCCAAGTCTAGACAGATCCAGACCGAAGCCCAACAATGTAATTTCAAAATCAGGCGCAGTAATCAACTCATTTCTAGAATCCTGTAATTTGTTTGATCCATAGAGGAGCAATCCCACTGCTAAACAGTACTCCTTTTTTCTCTCCAGTCCACCGCTTAAACTCTAGGATTTACTTTTTCCTGCCGGACAATAGAATTCTTCCTTTTGTAACTAATAGCCAATATCCCAGCATTGTTATCTCAGACCATAGCCCTGTCCAGCTAGATATCCGCTTCCCGGACAGTACTGTGTCACAACGCGCGTGGCAACTTGACCCACTATTACTATCCTGTAATGCCTTTAAAAAATACATATCAACTCACATTGATGTCTTTTTACAGATCTACTGCACCCCTGACGTGTCTCACTCTACTGTGTGGGAGTCGTTAAAAGTATATCTAAGGGGACAAATCATTTCAAACAAAGCATATGACAACAAACAGCGCACCAAACGCTTATCGAAGCTATCTCAACTCATTCTAGATGTGGACAACAGATATGCCTCTTATCCATCTCCGGAACTCTACAAAGAGAGACTGCTACACCGATCGAAATTTGACAATCTTTCCACCAAACAAACGGAGCAGCTTCTGTTTAAGTCGAGGCAAAAATTCTATGAACACGGAGAGAAAGCTGGCAAGTTGTTATCTCACCAGCTTCCACAATCCGCTTGGTAGCAGCACAATACCTGAAATCTGTGTTACAGCTGATTTAACTTCTACCAATCCCAAGGAAATCAACAATCAAATGAAGCAATTCTACTGTGCTCTTTACTTGTCAGATGATTTTCCTGACACATCTCGTATGCAGGCATTTTTAGACAATCTGGACATCCCCTGTCTCAATTCAGATGAGCAAACCAACATGGATGCCTCAATAAATGATGAAGAAGCTACTCTGGCAATTCAGTCCATGCAGAGCGGTAAAGCCCCTGGGCCTGTTGGCTTCCAAATTGAATTTTATTAAGCATTCTCCTCTAAATTATCCCCTATCCTCAGCTCAATGTAGAATGACATCATTTCTAGTCAGAAAATGCCACAGACACTTACCCAGGCGGCTATTTCGGTTTTGCTTAAAAAAGACAAGAATCCCCTTATCTGTGGCTCATACTGCCCTATAAGCCTTTTGTGCTGCGATTATAAAATTCTCACTAAGGTCCTCTCGCTCCATTTAGAGACAGTGATGCCTAATATAATTAACTCTGACCAAACCGGATTTATCTCAGGTAGGCAATTTTTCTATAATATGTGCCGGCTATTTCCTCTTCTTTATTCTGCCCACTCAACTCTACAGCCAGAGGTTGTCATCTCTCTTGATGCTGAAAAAGCTTTCGAATCGGGTTGAGTGGGAATATCTATTTAGAGTACTAGAGAGATTTGGGTTTGGCCCGTCATTCCTTTCCTGGATAAAGATTTTGTACTCGTCCTCAGTGGCTTCTGTTCTCACCTACATTGTTACCTCCAGCGACTTACCTTTGCCAAAAAACATTTCCCTTCATTTCCATTCAAGCCTACTAAGTGTCCAGTCGAGAGGTGCTTAGATCTTAACCCTTATCTGAAGGGCACAATCTCCAGATTATACGACATAATACAGACAATTAATCCGCCTTCCTTTGCAAATACAAAATCTGCTTTCAAGTGTGACAGTTCCATTTAGAATAAACAACAATTCACATAATACTGTAGAAACGGTGTTCTGTTAATTTAACAATGTGCAAATATTATACCTCCCTGTCTTATTAGTAATCACCTTTTGTCCCTTCTGAGGTATTTGCCAATGCCTGATGGGCATGGCAGCGTAGATCAGCTTCAGGCCCCTCTCATCACAGATACAGTGCATTCGGAAAGTTTTCAGACCCCTTGACTTTTTCCACATTTTGTTAATTTAAGTTACAGCCTTATTCTAAAATGGATTAAATGAATTTTTCCCCTCATCAATCTACACACAATACCGCATAATGTGTCACCGCATGGCACTGACTGGTTGGCATTACTCACTCAGGCCCAGGAATAGTCCATTAGCACATTGGAAGGGGGAACCTCCTATTAACATGCAACACACACATATACACACAGCACTGATTACATTATCAATGGTGATTAGGCCCATTCCAGGACAGATAGTCTTTCGACCATTGACCAGATCAAATGTGACCAACCTCATTGAAGTGTCCTCCATTACTCTGAAGCTGGACTGGTGTCTGACCACGGCTTCAGACTTCTGTAACAGCTCTTGATATGGTAGGGGGGTTCCCACGATGCTAATGAACAACATATCCACTAGGTTTTGTACGTAGTTTGTGAATTAAATAAAATATCATTACTCAATAAACATATGGCGAGAAGTAATTTATATGCTAATAGAGGGACTACTGAATAGATTCAGGCCGGTGACGCTGTAGCTGTTACTATGACGCTGACACCCCCGAAAGTTGAAAAACAAAAACCCGTTTAAGCCAATATGGAGTAAACTGGCAAGCTAGCTAACTTACCTAGCTAATCAAAACAAAAAACAAATTAAAATTGGCTAGCTACCTTTCTTTGCCAGTTTGTTAGCTAGGTAGCTAGCTTTCAGCTGACTGGTGTTAGCTAGCTACAGAGGCCACATGTAGCTGCTGAATTTTGGACAAGCAACCTAACTTTGTCCAAAACTTTTTGATTAACAGCTTGAATACCACCATATAGCTAGCTATCTACAATAGCCTAGGTTTGTTTGCATACACTTCTTATGACTGGCAGCCTGGTGCAAACAGCTGTGTTGTTGCCGAGCAACCAACCTGGTTTTAGAAGTCTAAGCTTCAGCTAAAATGGATGTTAGCATTGTCAGAAATGCTACAAAAAAGTACCACATCGTTGGTTCGTAATGGACAGACATGAGCACGTGAGAGCGTTCAGCCCCTACAAAGTTATTCAGCCCGCAAGAGGGCAAGTCTAATGGTCACTTTCTGGACACTGTAGACTCGTTCTTATCCGACGCCTAGATATGGCGCTAGTTCTGGGCAAAAACTTGTCTGACGGTAATGGACGGATAGGTCATGACGAGATTGGTGTCATATTGATTTAGATACAATGGGAGGGAGATTTGAATTTAACATTGACCTTCAATCAATCCCTGTATATTATGGGGGCAAATACAGATGATCTGGAATTTTCATCACAGAAATATTTCTCATAAAAACTAGAAGAGAACAATCTCTTGTTCACCCTTAACCAGGTAAGACTGGCATGCATGTTGTTCATGTTAGTTCTGCATGGACAGTTAACCTTTTACTGCATTGTGCTAAATCAGGGTCACGCAGTGTTTCTTGGAAGTCTTAAACAAATCTACTTTGAAACAAAAGTATACACCTCACACATAGTTATGGGTTTAAAAAAAGAAGACAACTGTACCAGGTCAGATAAAGAGTTGTATTTGAGTTTGCATCCCAATATTACACATTATATACATCACAGAAGACTGAAATATAACAGAACTGTTTGACATAGAAACACCAGATCTTCTATTCTGGGAAATATAATTTTAAAAACACGAGTGAAAAAAATCACTGCACTGTCCCTTTAAGGAACAAACTGAAATTCAATTAAAAGCTTCAAAATGTATCTTTTTGCAAGACCCGACAACATTTGCATAGGAAGCAAGTCTAAGAAGCGGTAGATCTGTTTTATTTGCTCTATTTCTATGCTCCCCGTTTCGTTTTTGCATCTTTTACTTTCGGTTTTGTACACCAGCTTCAAACAGCTGAAAACACAATATTTGTTGTTTTGGAAAATATATTTCACAGCAGTGTAGATGGTACAATGATTCTCTACACTATACTTGTTTAGTCACATAAAATGAAATTAAGAGACTATTAGAATTTTTGCAACCAGGAAATGGCAAAGCGATATCTTCATAGAGCATCTTTAAGTGGTCTGTTATTTACGATGGAAATGTGTAATTCATGAGATCGGGTTCATTTCCTCAATTGACTGCTGTCTCATGTACAGTGGAGTCAAATTGCTGCTGGGTGACTTGTTGCATTAACCACTGTAGGACAGCAGTCCAATACATTGACTGAGCTTTACTTAGTGGTTGAATGCATGGCATTCCCTGTGTTCAAAATTCATTAATTCCCTCCCTTTCCAGCTGCTTCGCTTCTTGTCCATTTGACAACACCACAGTATACGAGAGGGAAACAACTGAATGCGGATGAGGGCTGCCACATTTAACAAATGTATTGTTTTTAATCTGTTTACCACACATCAGCGCAGAGAAATGAGCCTCTCATGTCGAGTCTATCAATCAAAGTAATGGATATGAGGAAATCTGCCCTGAGAAACTCAGCAATACAACCCCACACCTTTCATTCACTCAAAGACAGCTGCTGCTCCCTCTAATGATAAAAGACAAGTATGGGCCATTAGGGGAGGCCTGGGTCTTGTTCAGTAGGGCACACCGTGGAAAAATGTTTTGAAGCAGAAAAGGAAAATGTGCATTTCTTATTGGACACTTCCTGGTAGAACCTCCCTGTTTCACTTTGTTTCAAAGCGTTTCCTAATGTTTTTGAGATTACTGAACACTCCCCAAGTGAAACAGGGACCCTTCGGGACCCTCCGAGAGAGATAATGAGAGCTGCACTCTGCCATTGGCGCCGCACAATGGGGCATGATGATTTTGATAAAAGGACACAAACAGACAGGTCTCAACTCAAGGGAAAACAATTGAGACTGTCCTTCATTGAGAGAGCTCTGTCCTCCCTACTGTTTACCCACTGACACGCCACACCGTCAAGGACTCACGCATTGCTAATTACAAAAGCAATCCCATCTGCGTTCCAGGAATAGACTGCCGGATCCCTGACACTTCATTTTCCCAAAGTCACGGAGATGCTGGTGTATTGATCCGAAGCTGTCTCCCATCCCACCTCCCTTCAAGCACCAACGGAGAGAGTGATCCGAAGGATCTGCCTCCTCAACAGCCTACAACAGAATTCTTGTAAATGATCCGAACCACTGACATTTGCTCCTAATGTTTCTCTGTTTAGATATAGATGGATATAGACATTTAGCAGACGCTTTAATCCAGGGCGACTTGCAGAACTGTTGACATTGACAGTGACGCATGTAGTACAACCCAACTCTGGTGTTGCCAGCATCACGCTCTCACTGAGTCATTGGAACCACAAAAAAAAACTTCATAAGGTGTCTTATTCAAAATAGCTAAATATGGTCATTATGTTCCCATGCTGTGTATTCATTCCACTTCCAGATTAGCCGCCAACGAGTGTGTTGTGTTATCCCAGCCTAGTTCTTCCAGCTAACAACAAACATTCCCACAACTTTAGAGAACGTTCCCTTAAGAGTCTTATTAGGTCATTAACTAATGTTTTCATATGAATGCTCCTGTGATGTACAAGGAACCATTCCCTTTTTCAAATAGAACTTAACCAGAACATGGTTACCATGTTCTCAGAATTTAAGATATTAACCCTTTGACACATGCGAGCACACGGGTGAGATCATTCTACAGTGATCCCTGCAGCGTACGTTCAAATTGGTGTGATTAGAAAACTTTATTGGAACGTATTGTTACGATTGACGCAACAGTCCGCGTTTGAGCTGGTCACACTGTTTTTTTCACAGAAACATTTAGCACAAACACAGTCTTTACAACAAACATGGCTCCACAATAGCCGGCAAATAGCTTAGCATTAGCTTACCATAATCAGTACAATCTTCAAAACAGTATTTTACACACACCATATGTGTCCATTAGAATCTATGCAAGAATCGGAATGCTTGATTTTTGTCACCAGTACTAAAACGTGAATAAACATGTAAATAAATAAGACATGCAATTTGTATTTGGACACCTGAATGTTCTTGCAATGTTCTCATGAAACATGTCTAGAACATTAATATCTTAAATTCTGAGAACATGGTAACCATTTTCTGGGTAAGTTCTATTTGACATTAAGGGAATGGTGTCTTGGAAACATTCCTTGCACATCACGGGAACATTCCCATGAAAACGTTATTTAATGACTTAATGAGACTCTTATTAAGGGAACGTTTTCTAAAGTTGTGGGAATGTTTGTTGTTAGCTGGGTTGTGGGCTAAGCTGTAGCTTTAGCAATGTCTTTCAAAAGTAGGAAGGCACACAAACACAAATTAATTATTAGTAAGGAAAACAACATCGAAGGCAATACAGCCACCAGCTGGAAAATGTGCCAGGGGAAAAAGTTTGGTTAGGTTCTGATTGGAGATGTGCAAATGTCTGCGTACTTCACTTAGGTTTATATAAATGATAGGTGTGTACAATCCTGTTACTCTGGTTGTGTAAGTTGCTGTTTTCACATAACTCTTTACCTAATTCACCACATCTCGTGTTCTTACCCCCACCCTCTGTGCCCTGAAACTTGCATGTTCGGAACGAGGTATCTTTGTTCCGAACAAAGTCTCTCCTTATCCTCTATTCCAAGAATAAACTGTTCTTAGTACTTGCAGGAGAACACGGAGGACTCAGAATATTTGGCCACCTCATTCAGTAAATATCGGTTGGTTTGACACATTGAGACAGTTGTAGTGGATTAAGAAAATGTATCAGGGTTGGGCTATATAAGGCAAGCCGCAACTCAGAATCATTGGGCTCTCAACGAATCACCTATGGGTGGTTCGTTGACCAGCTCCATTATTTAAATAATTAATCAATATCAAATAAAGATTGATTGTTTGAAGAAATGACAAAGTCTCTCTCACTTGATTAGAATTTCCATGACAATCTTGAACCCAGGCCACCAGCACAATGACAAATGCCCTAACCACTGTCCCAATAAGGGATATCTCTAGAGCATGTGCCTATTGGGCCAGTATAGTTAGGCCCTATCCCGCCTCCCTATGCACTTGTGATAGGTGTAAGGCTGTAAGCAATAGGGTGAATGCACTTTCACGTCAATCTCAACTCTTGTTAAAAGTAAAATCAAGAAAAACCTTTCTTGATCATAGGGATTCAGGAGTATCATTAAAACAGGTTAACATGCCCCACCAACATTAGACAACTATACTGAAAGACCTTAAATTGCTGAAATAAGTCAATCAAATCAATGATGAAAATAGATTAACCGATACATGACACGGAAGCGAGGCAGGATGATTGGCGTACTTTGAACCAAGAGTTTGTGAGTTCAAATCCCAGGTCAGGACAGTTGAATAATCAGTGGTGTAAATACTTATCTAAAAATACTTTAAAGTAGTACTTAAGTCATTTTTTGGGGTATCTGTACTTTACTATTTATATTTTTGACAACTTCTACTTTTACTTCACTATATTCCCCCCAAAAATGAGGTACTTTTTGACTCCAAACATTTTCGCTGACACACATTTTCGCTCACAACAAAAAGTGTTTGTTACATTTTGAATGCTTAGCAGGACAGGGAAATGGTCCAATTCATGCACTTATCAAGAGAACATCCCTGGTCATCAATACTGCCTCTGATCTGGCGGACTCACTGAACACACATGCGTCATTTGTACATTTCTGAGTGTTGGTGTGTTCCCCTGGCTAGCCATGAAACAGGTCAACATTCACAAAGCCGCGGGGCCAGACGGATTACCAGGACGTGTGCTCCAGGCATGTGCTGACCAACTGGCAGGTGTCTTCACTGACATTTTCAACATGTCCTTGAATGAGTCTCTAATACCAGCATGTTTCAAGCAGACCACCATAGTCCCTGTGCCCAAGAACACTAAGGCAACCTGCCTAAATGACTACAGACCTGTAGCACTCACTGTTACGTTCCCCAGTTTCTGTGTTGTAGTTTGTATTTGAGTGTGTGTGTTTCAGAAGATGGCTTCCTGAAATTCTCCCCAAGCAGCTGATTGGTCAGCCACAATTGATGACTGGTGAGCTGACCCCGCCCCCTTGTCAAGATACAGCTGTCTCTAATTACCATTGCCACCTGAAGCTATAAAAGCCAGTGTTCTGTTGTTCAGGAGAGAGAGATGATAGGCAGGCTGAGATCATTGCAGGCTGAGATCATTGCNTGAGATCATTGCAGGCTGAGATCATTGCAGGCTGAGATCATTGCAGGCTGAGATCATTGCAGGCTGAGATCATTGCAGGCTGAGATCATTGCAGGAGAGATTGAATGTGATATAGATCATTGCTGAGAGAGGAGGTTGATGGCTGATGGTTATAGCATGTTGGTCGTTGGTATGTACTGTGTTAGTTGTTGCTGGGAGCAGTTGGTATGTTCTGTGTGAGATTGTTACTCAGATAGAGCTTATTTGATGTCCTTTGTTTCTTAGTTTGTTTGAGATAGTTTGATATTCTGTTTAATTTGTTCCCAGGGGGGAAGGGGAAGGCACCTAGGGAGTGCTTAGGCAAGAGGCCCGCGGGCATACATGATACCGTAGTATATTCACTGTCTAGGCACACTAGAAGACCTGGGCGGACCACCCCCTGTATTTTGGTTCGGGCACCAGGTGGTGCTAAGTTAGGTAAGTAATGGGTAGGCAGGTTAGATAGGAGAGGGGAGGCTTTGACATTTACTTTCTTTGCTTTGGTTCTGTCCAGCCCCTTTTCCCCATATTACCGTGTAAAGGAATAAAGTCCTAGTAAACGGTCAATTCTGCTTTTGTGTCATCCTTACTCGCACCTACAGCCCATACCTATTTCACTTCACGGGGAGTTGAGTTGCAGCAGGTGTTGGCGTTCCCTCTTCACAGAGCGTGCGTAACACTCACGTCTGTAGCCATGAAGTGCTCTTGAGAGGCTGGTAATGGCTCACATCAACACCATTATCCCAGAAACTCTAGACCCACTCCAATTTTTTATACTGCCCAAACAGATCCACAGATGACGCAATCTCTATTGCACTCCACACTGTCCTTTCCCACCTGGACAAAAGGAACACCTACGTCAGAATGCTTTTCATTGACTACAGCTCAGCATTCAACACCATAGTACCCTCAAACTCATCACAAAGCTAAGGATCCTGGGACAAAACATCTCCCTCTGCAACTGGATCCTGGATTTCCTGACGGGCCGCCCCCAGGTGTTGAGGGTAGTAGCAACACATCTGCCATGCTGATCCTCAAACACTGGAGCCTCTCAAGGGTGCTTGCTCAGTCCCCTCCTGCACTCCCTGTTCACCACGACTGTGTGGCCAGACACGACTCAACGCCCACAACCGTAAGGCTCTCCAGAGAGTAGTGAGGTCTGCACAACGCATCACCGGGGGCAAACTACCTGCCCTCCAGGACACCTACACCACCCGATGTCACAGGAAGGCCATAAAGATCATCAAGGACACAACCACCCGAGCCACTGCCTGTTCACCCCGCTATCATTCAGAAGCGAGGTCAGTACAGGTGCATCAAAGCTGGACCGAGAGACTGAAAAACAGCTTCTATCTCAAGGCCATCAGACTGTTAAACAGCCACCACTAACATTTATGGCTGCTGCCAACATACTGACTCAACTCCAGCCAACTTTACTAATGGGAAATTGATGGAAATGTATGTAAAAATGTATCACTAGCCACTTTAAACAATGCCACATAATATAATGTTACATACCCTACATTACTCAATCTCATATGTATATGTATATACCTTACTTACTCTATATCATCTACTGCATCTTGCCATCTATGTAATACATGATTCACTAGCCACTGTTAAACTATGCCACTTTATGTTATTACCCTACATTACTCATCTCATATGTATATACTGTACTCTAACCATCACTGCATCTTGCCTATGCTGTTCTGTACCATCACTCATTCATATATCTTTATGTACAAATTCTTTATCCCTTTACACTTGTTGTGTATAAGGTAGTAGTTGTGAATTGTTAGGTTAGATTACTCGGATGTTATTACTGCATTGTCGGAACGTAGAAGCACAAGCATTTCGCTACACTTGCGCATTAACATCTGCTAACCATGTGTATGTGACAAATAAAAATTTGATTTGAATTAAGTTTGCAGACGACACAACAGTGGTAGCCTGATCACCGACAATGATCGAGACAGCCTATAGGGAGGAGGTCAGAGACCTGGCCGGGTGGTGCCAGCAGAATAACAACCTGTCCCTCAACGTACAGGAAAAGGAAGACCGAGCACACCCCCATTCTCATCAACGGGGCTGTAGTGGAGGCAGTTGAGAGCTTCAAGTTCCGCGGTGTCCACATCAACAACAAACTAGAATGATGCAACACACCAAACAGTCGTAAAGAGGCAAAGCCTATTCCCCCTCAGGAAACTAAAAAGATTTGGCCTGCGGTCCTCAGATCCTCAAAAGGTTCTACAACTGCAACATCGAGGCATTACTGACTGTTGCATCACTGGCCTGGTTACGGCACCTCTCGCCTACAGGAGGGTAAGAGCGTAGTGCCGTACGGCCCAGTACAATCACTGGGGCTAAGCTGCCTGCCATCCAGGACCTCTTATCACCAGGCGTGTCAGAGGAAGGCCCTTAATAATTGCAAAGACCCCAGCCACCCCAGTCATAGACTGTTCTCCTCTACTAACGCATGGCAAACCGGTACTGGAGTGCCAAGTCTAGGACCAAAAGGCTTCTCAACAGATTTTACCCCCAAGCCATAAGACTCCTGAACAGGTAATCAAATGGCTACCTGGACTATCTGCATTGTGTCGTCGCCCACCCCCCCCCCCTCAACTCGCTTCTTTTACTCTACTGCTACTCTCTGTTTATCAAATATGCATTGTCACTTTAACCATAACTACATGTACATACTACCTCAATTAGCTTGACTAACCGGTGCCTGTATATAGCCTCGCTACTGTTATTTTTCACTAACTTTTTACTGTTGTTTTTTTATTTCTTTGCTTATCTATTGTTCACCTAATATCTATGTTTTACTTTTTAAAAACTGTTTGTTATGGCCTGTAAGTAAGCATTTCACTTTAAGGCCTACACCTGTTGTATTCGGCGCACGTGACAAATACATTTTGATTTGATTTGTGTATGTTTGGTGGGACGTTGATGGAATATTCTCCTAACCCCCAGAAAACTGGACATATGAATGTTCTTGCAACGTTCTCAAGAAACGAGTCTAGAACATTAATATCTTAAATTCTGAGAACATGGCAACCACATTCTGGGTATGTTCTGCTGGGAATTAAGGGAATGTTCTCCAAACTCTAATGCCAAAACATGCTAAAAAATGTTCTCAGAAGGTTTCTGCTAACATGGATATAATGTTCCCCTAACTAATGGAAAACTGGACACTCAAACATTAGGGGAACATTACGGTTAACATTACAAAAACGTTCTCTCGTCCTAGAATTGTTAGCTGGGCTGTTGGCTATGACAAACTAGGGAGATTGATGGCAATTCCTCACTTTCATTTTTCAGGCGTTCTGTTTTATGTAACCATTCCACGCCGTAGCGCTCGGTTGTACATACATGAATTTGAGGCTTAACGTTGAGAATGTGAATTACTCTCGCACATCAAAACTAAAGCTGATATATATTACATTTGAGCAAGTCATTCCAAAGAGATTATGTTCCAAGAGTGGACTTTAAACAGAACACCAACGTCTATGAATCTAAGTGCCACCCTACCTCTTGAATAGATGTTTGAAGAAAAACAGAGGCTTACCCAGCACATGTACAGACCAAGCTGCATGGATATACAGGGCCTGAAGGCACCATATGGTCTATCCTGTCACCTTGAAGCAGAGGCGATTCCTACACATCCCACTGCGCATGCACAGGTTGAATCAACGTTGTTTCCACATCGTTTTGATGAAATGATGTTGAACCAACGTGGAATACATGTTGAATTTACATCTGTGCCCAGTGGGATAACTGTCCACACTGTATGAGGCATAGGCAAAAACCACAAACATCCTCTCCCATTACTCCTCAGATCAGAAGATGTTCCCATGCCAGGGCCTAGGGTCAATCAGTGTCATGCCCGTCACTCCGGGCTGATGTTGAGTCAACGAGGGTGCATTCAGTGCACTCACTCTGCCAGCTTAATGACACTACGCCAGCACATAGCCAAAATATTTGGCGACACCCATATCTTTAATCCATATAATTGTCGCACTCATAACGAAACATCCAAGTGTCATAATGATACTTCTCCAGTTGAACACTCTGTGAATTGGACTTGATAGACTTCCGTAGTCTACTACCGTTAGTTGTATTTGCATAAGAGACGGAAAGAGACTAGCATTGTTGACTTTCATATTCCTCGTCTGCTCTCCCCGAAGTAGTACTCATCCGCTCCTCCATTAACCAGAATTCTGAAAGGAGGCGTCTCGCTTTACAGAAGCCCATTGTGAGTCTCAGGTAAATAGAGAAAGCTTTGCGGTGTTGAAGTGCTATTATTGCAAAGACCATTTCTATTCACTGTCATACATTGAGTGATTTACTGTCTTTCTTTCACTCCTTCACTTTTTCTTTCTACCAATTTCCACAGGTACTTAATGAGAGACAATTGGAGCTTCTGTCCACAGCAAAACAGAAATGCATTGTCCCCCTTCCAATAATTACGACAAGCGATACCTCTCAAGTGCATTTCCTTGTGCACCTTATATGTATATACTGTATTCCAGTCATGGCTCATCATCCTCTAAAACTACTGTTGTACACACCTTTTATATTCCTATACTATTGTACTGTCTATACACCAGTATATATATACAGAGCATTCGTAAAGTATTCAGACCCCCTGACTTCATCCACATGTTGTTATGTTACAGCTTTATTCTAAAATATGATTACATGTTTTTTCTCTCATCGATCTACACACAATACCCCATACTGACAAAGAAAAACAGGTTTTTAGAAATTTTTGCAAATGTATTAAAAATACAAAACTGAAATATTACATTTTCATAAGTGTTCAGACCCTTTACTCAGTACTTTGTTGACGCACCTTCGGCAGTGATGACAGCCTCAAGTCTTGGCTATGACATTACAAGCTTGGCACACCTGTATTTGGGGAGTTTCTCCCATTCTTCTCTGCAGATCCTCTCAAGCTCTGTCAGGTTGGATGGGGAGCGNTATTTGGGGAGTTTCTCCCATTCTTCTCTGCAGATCCTCTCAAGCTCTGTCAGGTTGGATGGGGAGCGTCGCTGCACAGCTATTTTCAGGTCTCTCCAGAGATGTTTTTATCAGGTTCAATTCCATGCTCTGGCTGGGCCACTCAAGTACATTCAGAGACTTGTCCCAAAGCCACTCATGCATTGTCTTGGCCATGTGCTTACAGTTATTGTCCTGTTTGAAGGTGAACCTTCGCCCCAGTCTTCGCTCTGGAGCAGGTTTTCATCAAGGATCTCTCTGTACTTTGCTCTGTTAATCTTTTCCTCGATTCTGACTAGTCTCCCAGTCCCCACCACTGAAAAATATCCCCACAGCATGATGCTGCCACCACCATGCTTCATCATAGGGATGGTGCCAGGTTTCTTCCAGACGTGATGCTTGGCATACAGGCCAAAGAATTCAATCTTGGTTTCATCAGACCAGAGATTATTGTTTCTCATGGTCTGAGAGTCCTTTAGGTGCCTTTTGGCAAACTCCAAGTGGGCTGTGATGTGCTTTTACTGAGGAGTGGCTTCCGTCTGGCCACTCTACCATAAAGGCCTGATTGGCTGTCCTTCTGGAAAGTTCTTCCCAGAGGAACTCTGAGGCTCTGTCAGAGTGACCATCGGGTTTCAAGGTCACCTCCCTGATCAAGGCCCTTCGCCCCGGTTTGCTCAGTTTGGCCGGGCGGCCAGCTCTAGGAAGAGTTTTGGTGGTTCCAAACTTCTTCCATTTAAGAATAATGGACTCCACTGTGTTCTTGGGGACCTTCAATGCAGCAGACATTTTTTTGTACCCTTCCCCACATCTGTGCCTCGACACAATCCTCTCTCGGGGCTCTACAGACAATTCCTTCGACCTCATGGCTTGGTTTTTGCTCTGACATGCACTGTCAACTGAGGGACCTTTATATAGAAAGGTGTGTGCCTTTCCAAATCACGTCCAATCAATTGAATTTACCACAGGTGGACTCAATCAAGTTGTAGAAACATCTCAATGGAAACAGGTGCACCTGAGCTTCATTTCGAGTCTCATAGCAAAAGGTCTGAATACTTACAGTTGAAGTCGGAAGTTTACATACACCTTAGCAAAATACATTTAAACTCCGTTTTTCACAATTCCTGACATTTAATCCCAGTAAAAACTCCCTGTTTTAGGTCAGCTAGGATCAATACTTTATTATAATAATGTGAAATGTCAGAATACATACACTTATGTTGGAGTCATTAAAACTCGTTTTTCAACAACTCCACAAATTTCTTGTTAACAAACTATAGTTTTGGCAAGTCAGTTAGGACATCTACTTTGTGCATGACACAAGTCATTTTACCAATAATTGTTTACAGACATATTATTTCACTTATAATACACTGTATCACAATTCCAGTGGGTCAGAAGTTTACATACACTAAGTTGACTGTGCCTTTAAACAGCTTGGAAAATTCCAGAAAATTATGTCATGGCTTTAGAAGCTTCTGATAGGCTAATTGACAACATTTGAGTCATTTGGAGGTGTACCTGTGGATGTATATCAAGGCTTACCTTCAAACTTCAAACTTGTTGACATCATGGGAAAATCTAAAGAAATCAAGTCTGGTTCATCATTGGGAGCAATTTCCAAACGTCTGAAAGTACCACGTTTACCTGTACAAACAATAGTACGCAAGCATAAACACCATGGAACCACGCAGCCGTCATACCGCTCAGGAAGGAGACGCGTTCTGTCTCCTAGAGATGAACGTACTTTGGTGTGAAAAATGCAAATCAATCCCAGAACAACAGCAAAGAACCTTGTGAAGATGCTGGACGAAACAGGTACAAAAGTATCTATATCCACAGTAAAATGAGTCCTATATCGACATAACCTGAAATGCCGCTCTGCGAGGAAGAAGCCACTGCTACAAAACCACCATAAAAAAAAGCCATACTACGGTTTGCAACAGCACATGGGGACAAAGATTGTACTTTTTGGAGAAATGTCCTCTGCTCTGATGAAACAAAAATAGAACTGTTTGGCCATAATGACCATTGTTATGTTTGGCAGAAAAGGGGAGGCTTGCAAACCGAAAAACACCATCCCAACCGTGAAGCACATTTAATAAATTAAACTCACCAAAAACAATAACAGAACAAACGAAACGTGAAGTAAATGCAGTGTTAAGGCACTACACAAAAACAAGATTCCACAAACAACAGGTGGGAAAAGCTGCCTAAATATGATCCCCAATCAGAGACAACGATAGACAGCCGCCTCTGATGGGAACCATACCAGGCCAACATAGAAAACGAAAAACTTGAATGCCCACCCTAATCATAACCTGACCTAACCAACTAGAGAAATAAAAGGATCTCTAAGGTCAGGGCGTGACAGTACCCCCCCTGACTCTATAGGGGAGGGTCCGGGTGGCATCCAGCCTCGGTGCGGCTCCGGTGCGGGACGTCGACCCGCTCCGCTCGCGGATCCGCCAGCGTAGGTGGCGACTCTGGTGCGGGGATCGTCGCCGGAAGCTCCGGACCGGCGATCGTCGCCAGAGACTCCGGACCGTGGATCGTCACCGGCACTCCGTACCGTAGATCGTCGCCGGAAGCTCCCGACCGTGGATCGTCTCCGGAGGAACCGGCCCGTGGATCGTCGCCGGAAGCTCCGGACCGTGGATCATCACCGGGGACTCCGGACCGTAGTCGGTCGGGGGGAGACCGTAGATCGTCGCCGGGACTCCAAGACCGTAGATCGTCGCCGGGGACTCCAGACCGTAGATCGTCGCTGGGGACTCCGGACCGTAGATCGTCGCCGGGGACTCCGGATTGGGAACCCTCGCTGACGGCTCCGAACTGGGAACCGTTGCTGGAGGCTCCGGACTGGGAACCGTCTCTGGATTCTCCGGGCCATGGATCATCACTGGAGGCTCTGGGCCATAGATCATCACTGGAGGTCTGGAGCGTAAAGCTGGCACAACGCGTCCTGGACAAATTACCACCTTCGCACGGCAAGTGCGGGGAGCTGGCACAGGACGCACTGGGCTGTGAAGGCACACTGGAGACACAGTGCGTAGAGCCGGCGCAGGATGTACTGGACCGTGGAGGCGCGTTGGAGGTCTGGAGCGTAGAGCTGGCACAACGCATCCTGGACAAATGACCACCTTCACACGGCAAGTGCGGGGAGCTGGCACAGGACGCACTGGGCTGAGAAGGCGCACTGGGGACACAGTGCGTAGAGCCGGCACAGGATGTACTGGACCCTGGAGGCGTACTGGAGACCAGGAGCGCTGAGCCGGCACAACCCGTCCTGGACAGATACCCACTTTAGCACGACAAGTGAGGGGAGCTGGCACAGAACGCACCGGGCTGTGGAGGCGCACTGGAGACACAGTGCGTAGAACTGGAAAACATGGTACCTGAACGGTGACCAACTCCACACGGTGAGTACAGGGAGTTGGTTCTGGTTCCCACCTTGGCTCCGCCAACCACCCCGTGTGCTCCCCCCCCCAATTTTTTTTGAGGCTGCCTCTCGGGCTTCCGTCGTGGCCGTGAACCCCGGTGTCGTCGTTGTTGCTCCTTCGCTGCTTCCGCCTGCTTCCCCGGCAGGCTTTCGTGTCTTGCCAAGACTTCCTCCCAAGTCCAGGATATTCTCTCCTCGACCTCCTCCAAAGACCAAGATGCCATCTCCTCCCGGGCACGCTGCTTGGTCCAGTTGTGGTGGGATCTTCTGTCACGGACATTGAAATGAATGGACCAAGGCGCAGCGTGCGTAGAGTTCCACATGTTTTAATAAATGAAACTCCCCAAAAACAATACAGAACAAACGAAAAGTGAAGTAAATGCAGTGTTCACAGGCACTACACAAAAACAAGATCCCACAAACAACAGGTGGGAAAAGGCTGCCTAAATATGATCCCCAATCAGAGAAAATGATAGACAGCTGCCTCTGATTGGGAACCATACCAGGCCAACATAGAAAACGAAAAACTAGAATGCCCACCCTAATCACACCCTGACCTAACCAAATAGAGAAATAAAAGGATCTCTAAGGTCAGGGGGTGACAGCATCATGTTGTGGGGGTGCCTTGCTGCAGGAGGGACTGGTGCACTTCACAAATAGATGGCATCATGAGGCAGGAAAATTATGTGGATATATTGAAGCAACATCTCAGGACATCAGTCAGGAAGTTACAGCTTGGTCGCAAATGGGTCTTCCAAATGGACAATGACCCCAGGCATACTTCCAAAGTTGTGGCAAAATGGCTTAAGGACACAAAGTCAAGGTATTGGAGTGGCCATCACAAAGCCCTGACCTCAATCATATAGAACATTTGTGGGCAGAACTGAAACAGTGTGTGCGAGCAATGAAGCCTACAAACCTGACCAGTTACACCAGCTCTGTAAGGAGGAATGGGCCAAAATTCACCCAACTCATTGTGGAACCGTTTGACCCAAGTTAAACAATTTAAAGGCATTGCTACCAAATACTAATTGAATGTATGTAAATTTCTGACCCACTGGGAATGTGATGAAAGAAATAAAAGCTGAAATAAATCATTCTTTCTAATATTATTTTGACATTTCACATTCTTAAAATAAAGTGGTGATCCTAACTGACCTAAGACAGGGAATTTTTACTAGGATTAAATGTCAGTGTAACAGTAGAACTTTAGACCGTCCCCTCACCCCGACACGGGCGCGAACCAGGGACCCTCTGCACACATCAACAACAGTCACCCACGAAGCGTCGTTACCCATCACTCCACAAAAGCCGCGGCCCTTGCAGAGCAAGGGGAAACACTACTTCTAGGTTTCAGAGCAAGTGACGTAACTGAATGAAACGCTATTAGCGCGTACCCGCTAACTAGCTAGCCATTTCACATCCGTTACACTCACCCCCCTTTCGACCTCCTTCTTTTCCGCAGCAACCAGTGATCCGGGTCAACAGCATCAATGTAACAGTATAACTTTAGACCGTCCCCTCGCGCGAACCAGGGACCCTCTGCACACATCAACAACAGTCACCCACGAAGCGTCGTTACCCATCGCTCCACAAAAGCCACGGCCCTTGCAGAGCAAGGGGAAACACTACTTCTAGGTTTCAGAGCAAGTGACGTAACTGATTGAAACGCTATTAGCGCGTACCCGCTAACTAGCTAGCCATTTCACATCCGTTACATCAGGAATTGTGAAAAACTGATTAAATGTATGTAAACTTCCGACTTCAACTGTATATTCCGGACTCTGACATTGCTTGTTCTGATATTTCTTAATTTCTTTCTTTTTACTTTTTGGATTATGTGCGTATTGTTTTGTATTACTACACTCTTAGAAAAAAAAGATGCTATCTAGAATCTAAAAGGGTTCTTCGGCTGTCCCCATAGGAGAACCCTTTGAAGGATCGTTTTTGGTTCAAGGTAAAACCCTTTTGGGTTCCAGGTAAAACCCTTTCCACAGAGGGTTCTACACATGGAACTGTGTACACGTTGGGGTGCCAACCGGGTGTAATTGAGACTATACAGCCCAAGGCCTACTACAAGAATTCAGCACAGAGACAATTAGCAGTAGCATAATTTACCAGTGCAATGCCAAGGCCAGTGTCACTGGAAAATCTGAGTAACGTACAGCACCAATCAAAAGTTTGGACACACCTACTCATTCAATGGTTTTTCTTTATTTTTTACTATTTTCTACATTATAGAATAATAGTGAAGACATCAAAACTATGAAATAACACATATGGAATCATGTAGTAACCAAAAAAGTGTTAAACAAATCAAAATATATTTTGTATTTTAGATTCTTCGAAGTAACCACCATTTGCCTTGATGACAGCCTTGCACACTCTTGGCATTCTCTCAACCAGCTTCACCTGGAATGTTTTTCCAACAGTCTTGTAGGACTTCCCACATATGCTGAGCACTTGTTGACTGCTTTTCCTTCACTCTGCGGTCCAACTCATCCCAAACCATCTCAATTGGGTTGAGGTCGGGTGATTGTGGA
The DNA here is from genome assembly GCF_002910315.2 of Salvelinus sp. IW2-2015. Taxonomy (NCBI): domain Eukaryota; kingdom Metazoa; phylum Chordata; class Actinopteri; order Salmoniformes; family Salmonidae; genus Salvelinus; species Salvelinus sp. IW2-2015. The sequence continues at coordinate 8,771,799 of NC_036875.1, read as the reverse complement.
GGCCAGGTCATCTGATGCAGCACTCCATCACTTTCCTTCTTAGTCAAATAGCCCTTACACAGCCTGGAGGTGTGTTAGGTCACTGTCTTGTTGAAAAACAAAGCATAGTCCCACTAAGTGCAAACCAGAGGGGATGGCGTATCGCTGCAGAATGCTGTGGTAGCCATGCTGGTTAAGTGTGCCTTGAATTCTGAATAAATCACAGACAGTGTCACCAGCAAAGCACCCCCACATCATCACACCTCCTCCTCCATGCTTCACGGTGGGAACCACACATGCGGAGATCATCTGTTCACCTACATCCCGTAAATCATAGTAAGCCTGAAGTTCTTACTTGTTTCCACAACACAGAGTCAGGCAGAGCCCATCCCAAATGAGTTTTATCCCCTGTAAGAATCCCAATAACCCTTCAGAGAGAGGCTGCTATAAAATAACCTCATGAATAAATGAAGACCTTGATGCTAAGGTAGGGGAGGGGGTTGGCAGCCTGGCCTGGAACATGGAAAGTTAGTTGTCGTTTTCCTAGAAGCGTAGCATCTGTTTTTAAATAACTAATAGAATTCAGGAAGAGTTTATGTAACTTTACAAGAAGGCCTTTGTCTATTCAGCAAAATAATATTTCCCAGAGAGCAAAGATTTCCTCAGTTCAAGAGAAATGCATATGGTCATGATATGCGATGCACATTGTTAATTTGGGGAAATATCAAACTTTACTACTTGCGTCTCAACAGATCATCTATCAATGCTCCAGGATGAGCAGGATATTGAGAGAATCTCACAAGTCATGGTGCATCTAAAAGGATAATACATAATATCAAAACGGGTGTACAGTGAACAAACACCCCCTTACCACATCCCTACTGTATGACCTAAGTAACCTATGACCACAGTACACAATGCACAGAGGACCATAAAGTTATAGGTACCCTCATTTGCACGTGTTATAAGTTCCAGCTATGTTTATTTTCTCCTCCCATCTAGTTTGAATATCTGGCTTCGAGCACAGTGTTTATCTAACATTCAGCTCAGAGTCTCACACAAAACTAAAAGTCAATACTGTTCCCTCCTCCACGTGCAAATTGCAAATCCAGTACGGCCCAGTTTAATCTCGCTGGAAGATGAATCGATGCTCTCTGAAGACATTATTTTATTAAACATGAAATGGAAATTGAATAATATCCTCTCAAAGTCATGCCACCCCAGCGCAGCTGCCTGATATTTGCGGTTTCTTTTTCTTGCCTTCTTTGGATAAAGAATTATTGTCTCAGAACAAAGATCCTAAGCCCACAGGAGTGCAGCTAGATCTGTAAGGCTGTGCTTACACAGGCAGCCCAATTCTGATATTCCTTATACTATTCCGATTTTTTCACTACAGATATTTTTCAAAGCTGATCTGAATGGTCAAAAGACCAATTAGTGAAAAAAATATCAGAATTGGGTTGCCTGTCTAAATGCAGCCTCGGCGATCAAATGGACCCTTAATTGACATTGGAATTAGTGCTCACAAGTCTTATCTCTTATCACTTATCTCTACTCTTTTCTTAATCCAAAAAGTCACTTCAATTAGCATTTTACTGAAACTCATTTCCATTATGGTTGTTGTTTATTCTCCATCACTGAGACACGTGATGGCCAACTTCTATCAATACGTCTCCTAGACCACTGTTACACAACCCACAAGCAAGCATGCACGTCCCTCCCTCGTTCCCCCTTTGGCGAATCAGATCATGACTCTATACTCCTGCTTCCTGTTTACAAACAGAAGCTCAACAGGAAGTACCCGTGACGCACTCCATAGAAAAATTGCCCTCCGAAGCTGCAGGACTGCTTTGCTAGCGCTGACTGGAATATGTTCTGGGACTCTGCTGATAGCATCGACAAGCTAACCACTTCAGTCACCGGTTTCATCAGGAAATGCATTGCCAACGTTGTCCCCCACAGTGAAGGTTTGCTCCTTCCCCAATCAAAAGCCCTGGATTACCAATGAGGAATACGCTAATCTAAAGGACAGAGCTACCGCACAGAGGGCTATCGCAGCCAACCCAGAGGACATGAACGCGTACGAGAAGTACCGCTACGACCTCCACAGAGGCATCAAAACAGGCAAAAAGACAATATAGGAACAAGGTGGAATCCTATTACACCGGCTCTGACGCTCGATGCATGTGGCAGGGGCTTCAGTCCATGACAGATTACAAAGGAAGACCTAGCTGTGATCTGCCCAACAATGCCTTTCTACCAGACGAACTCAATGCATTTTATGCAGGCTTCGACAAAAACAACACAGAGCCATGCATGAGGGTTCCACCGTCCCAGAGGACTGGTGATCTCGCTCTCCAAGGCCGACATGATTAAGGCTTTTAATTTGGTCAACACTTGCAAGGCTGATTGTGGACTACATGAAATGGTGCACACCCCCATCCACATCGACGGGGCCCAGTGGAGCGGGTCAAGAGCTTCAAGTTCCTCGGTGTCCACATCACATGGTCCTCTCACACCAGCACAGTCGTGAAGAAGGTATGGCAGCGCCTCTTCTCCCTCAGGAGGCTGAAACTATTTGGCCCTTCAGATACTCAGGAACTTTTAGAGCATTCTGACTGGTTGTATCACAGTCTGGTATGGCAACTGCACCACCCTCGACCAGAAGGCCCTAAAAAGGGTGTTGTGTATAGCCCAGCACATCACTCGGGCGAGCTCCCAGCCATCCAGGACGTACATGCCAGCCGGTGTCTGAGAAAGGCCAGAAGAATTCCCAAAAACTCCAGCCACCCGAGACATGGACCATTCTCCATGCTCCGGTCCGACAGGTGGTACCAGTGCATCAAGGCTCAGACGAATTGACTCCTAAACAGCTTCTATCCCCTGGCCATGAAACTGTTAAATGGCTAACAACTACTGCTCTTCCTCTCCCACAGACGCTCCACACTGACTCATGCCCATCCACAGGTCTCTTCCCACACACCTTTACTGTCACTTTTACTCACACGCACACACATACTCACATACACTCACTCACGTACACCCTCACTCACACACTCATTACTTACGCCACAAACTTACACCCACATGCATACACCGCCTCTCACCTACGCTGACGCAAAAATGATTACTGATTCGATTTATTACTACTATTACTCTGCTGTTCATTGATTATTGATTGACATTAGTATCTATTTATCCTGCTGCTGGTCATTATTTCTGCTGTTTACATGTATGTACTACCATTAGTTTATTACCGTAAGTATTTATATATTCCTGCTAACAGTCACGTTTCAGCCCTGTTTACATGTATATCCTGCTAACAATCACTTGTTAAGTATAAAGCTACCCTGACCACTCCAGTACCCCTGCACATTGAATAAGGGCTGAGCAACAACAACAACAAAAAGCTCTCCCCTCTTAGTATAATATGGTTTAGCAGTGAGAAGAACATCAGTTAGGGAGCAGGCTACAAATTACAGCCTCCCATATTCCCTTGAATTAAGTATCTGTTTGAATCCAGCTGCTGACTCGCCAGGGCCAATAGTGAGGAGCTCTAAGGAAAGCAACTCATTCAAGTTAGTGTAAAAACAGACCGACATGCCCCCAAAGTTAAGTGAAATTCCCAAACTAGCTGTATTTGCGCAAAGTTCAAATTAAGGACGGATTCTCAGGGGCTAGGAAAACCTGAGGTACATTTAAATGGTGCTGATTAACCCATTCACGTACTTGTATTGGAGTTAGTACAATATCAAAATGCGCCACTGAACAAATTCTGTCTGGTGTAAATGCATGACATTTGGTGTCAACATGGTTAGTACAAGTGTCCATACAGGCCACAATGACATTTTAAGATTGACACTGGAAGTATGATAAATAATGACAATTGTTCTGATGCCTGTACATCTATCTGTATATAGTGTTATAGTGCTCTATAACTCTACTTGGGTACTACAGCTTAAAATCAGCTAACTTCCTGTTCAGAATTCATTCCCACAGCAATCTGAAGAGTCAACATACAGATGAGCCCCATCTTTCTTCCTTACTAGGCCCTGGATAAAGATACGTCTGTAAGTAGGCACCTTTTGTTTTTGAGTCATTAGTACATGCTTTCGTTAATTCAAGCAGTGCTTTCTGTAAGATTTACTTTTTGAAATGTTTATTTCCAGCCTTTTAAGTTGCAATGATGCTGAGCTAATGTGTGTAACTATGTCACGATCGTTGTTGGAAGAATCAGACCAAAATGCAGCGTGGTTTGGGTTCATCATCTTTTATTATGAGAACCGGCACAAAAACAATAAAGAGCAAAGAAACAAACGTGCAGCTTTGTCGTGCTCAAAGGCAACAATACAAAAAAACAGATCCCACAACCAACAGGTGTGGTTTGGACACATGGGGTTACTGTTTATTTTACACATTTCACGAATCAATCAATTCATGTGATCACATGTTTAAATGATCAGATCTTAATAATTTTTGCTATATAGATTGTCCAGACCAATATATACACTGAACAACAATATAAACGCAACATGATCCTGAGGCTCATTGTCATGCCATTCATCCGCCGCCATTACCTCATGTTTCAGCATGATCAGCGTTTTTTTTAAACATGTTCAAATCTTAAGTCTGGACCAATATATATAAAAACAATATCTGAAGAAATCCACACGCATTCACACACACTCCTAGAGTAGATTATACAGTATAAGCAAATCCAATGCACTTCAATGCTACAGCATTCTCCTTCTTTCTCTCCCTCTCTCACAAGCAGGCATGTGTACACATACATACATGCGGTTGAGCATTGATGTCTGTAGTATGTGTGTACACACCTGTGTACATGTGAGAGAGGGACAGAAAAGAGGGAGAATGCTGTAACAGGCCTCACTTGCCAAAATATTGCACAATGCAGGTGTGGAAAGCTCTGTACCAAGCTGAAACAGCATCTAAAGCAACAAGGATCATAGCTTAATAGTTGCACGTACGTGTGTGTGTGTGTGTGTGTGTGTGTGTGTGTGTGTGTGTGTGTGTGTGTGTGTGGTGCGACTGAATTGTGTGTGTGGGTGGGGGGTGGGTGGGTGGATTTCTTTAGATGATGTTCCGGACAATCTACACTTGTAGTCAGTCTATCCTTGTTTTGAGAAATTGCTGTGTACTACTCCCTTCACAGAACAGCGCAAACTGGCTCTAACCAGACTAGAAAGAGGAGTGGGAGGGCCCAGTGCACGGCTGAGCAAGAGGACAAGTACATTAGAGTGTCTAGTTTGAGAAACAGACGCCTCACAAGTCCTCAACTGGTAGCTTCATTAAATAGTACCCGCAAAACACCAGTCTCAACGTCATCAGTGAAGAGGCGACTCCGGGATGCTGGCCTTCTAGGCTGAGTTCCTCTGTTCAGTGTATGTTCTTTTGCCCATCTTAGTCTTTTCTTTTTATTGGCCAGTCTGAGATATGTATTTTTCTTTGCAACTCTGCCTAGAAGGCCAGCATCCCGGAGTCGCCTCTTCACTGAGTTCTAAAATTCTCTGGTAGAATGTCCTGCTTTTCTTTCGTCACACTCACAACCATAAGTTATTTTCTGTAATTAGCTAACCATTAACTTGTAATTTGTTATCTTGTGAGTATATTTTCCTGTAATAATAAATACAAATTTACTAAAGTTAAGATGTTGTCAGCTATGATATGGTCATTGTTTGAACTGGCTAACCAGATGACTTAACTTTAGCTAGCTAGCTAAAAAGCTAGAAACAATCCAAAACATTGTTTAGGAAGTTGCCTGGTTTGCTAGATTGACATTTACTAAATTCCTTTTTTTAAATGGGCGGGTTTATTGGTGTTAAAATACATCAGTTATGCTATTTTGGACCACCAGCCTGTCGTTTTTGTTTTTATACTTTTCCATAACGTCGGAAAGCAATAGAATGTCATGTCACTGCGACAACAGTCTACTGACATGTCGATAGACGTAGTATATAAACCAACCTTTAGTCTTAAAATCTTTTGTTGTTTAGTACAGTACCGTACTCACTCTGTCTAGCACATGGTCTCAAATGTGAATCCTTAAAGAGATGGGTGGGACTAAATCTTAAGAGGGTGTGAACGATGCTGAATTGGTGTAGACAAAGAAGTGCTCTCCAGTAGGTGTACCAAAACATTCAAGGACCATTTTCTCAAAAGTGGGGTTACAAGTTTATCAACTTTCAAAGCAGAATAACTTTCCCATTGTTCCTCAACTGTAGTGTATGATATACCATTTTCTAGCTCTGAGTCTCTACTTTTATCAAATGTAAAAAACACATTTTCAAATGTTGCTACATAAGACCGAATCGAGCAGGTTGGTCACATATAGTACAACATTAAAACACACATTGTAGAGAAACACTTTGGCTGATATAATTTTTATCAGATTTGTCCATCAATCAGCTCAGATAACAAGTGTACTAAAGAAAATTATACATTTCCGTTATGGACATGAATGGGTTAAACAGGGAAAATACAAATGAAAAATCTTCATCTCCTCAAGTTGCAGGGAGATGAGACTATGTTGGCCACTGACCAGGATCTAGGACAGAAAACATGGCAGAAATGTAACTGTCATAGAAACTGATATAGGCAGACAGGCAGGCAGACAGAAAAATACATCCAGCATGTCACACCATGTGGTGTTATAGCTCCGGTTCCCTATACCACTCCAACACTGGCTCTGACAGATGTGCATGCCCTTCCCTCTAATTATCACACGGGTGATGACCCAAACTCATTAAACGCCCACTGATAATAAAACCTTGATTGGTGGAGGTCGTCAACTCCTCCAGACGTCGGGAACACTGTCGCTCCCTCCGATAAGCCGAAAACCCTGGTTAATCAACGAGAAGCCAGCCACATGGAGGAATGTTGGTCTCAGATTTGAGCAGAGATGTTAACTATCGAGGGAAAGAGTCTAGCGGGGATATACGCTATGTATACAAAAGTATGTGGACACCCCTTCAAATWAGTGGATTCAGCTATTTCAGCTACACCCGTTGCTGACAGGTATATAAAATCAAGCACACAGCCATGCAATCTCCATAGACAKAAAATGGCAGTAGAARGGCCTTGCTGAAGAGCTCAGTGAGTTTCAACGTGGCGCCGTCATAGGATGCCACYTTTCCAACATGTCAGTTCTTTAAATTTCTGCCCTGCTAGAGCTGCCCCGGTCAACTGTTAGTGCTGTTATTGTGAAGTGGAAACATCTAGGAGCAACAACGGCTCAGCTGCGAAGTGGTAGGCCACACAAGCTCACAGAACTGGACCAGCGAGTCCTGAAGCGCGCAGCATGTAAAAATTGTCTGTCCTCGGTTGCAACACTTACTACTGAGTTCCAAACTGCCTCTGGAAGCAAGGTCAGCACAAGAACTGTTCATCGGAAGCTTCATGAAATAGGTTTCCATGGCCGAGCAGCCGCATACAAGCATAAGATCACCATGTGTTATGCCAAGCATCGGCTGGAGTGGTATAAAGCTCACAGCCATTGGACTCTGGAGCAGTGGAAACGCGTTCTCTGGAGTGATGAATCACGCTTCACTCTCTGACAGTCCGATGGACGAATCTGGGTTTGGCGGATGCCATGAGAACGCTACCTGCCCCAATGCATAGTGCAAACTGTAATGTTTGGTAGAGGAGGAATAATGGTCTGGGGCTGTTTTTCAGAGTCCAGACTAGGCCCCTTGGTTCCAATGAAGGGAAATCTTAACGCTACAGCATACAATTACATTCTAGACGATCCTGTGCTTCCAACATTGTTGACAATGCCCCCATGCACAAAGCGAGGTCCATACAGAAATGGTTTATAAAGATCGGTGTGGCCTGCACAGAGCCCCGATCTCAATTCCATTAAACACCTTTGGGATGAATTGGAACACGGACTACATGCCAGGCATAATCGGCCAACATCAGTGCCCGACCTCACTAARGCTCTTGTGGCTGAATGGAAGCAAGTCCCCTCAGCAATGTTCCAAAATCTAGTGGAAAGCCTTCCCAGAAAAGTGGAGGCTGTTATAGCAGCAAAGGGGGACCAACTCCATGTTAATGCCCATGATTTTGGAATGAGATGTTSGACGAGCAGGTGTCCACATATGTTTGGTGATGTAGTGTATCTGGTACTTTGATAACATTGGTTGCTGTCTAATGATGGTACACTCACCATTGAAAGAAGATTGGAAACCCAAAGTTATCAACACAATGGTGCAGCACTCTGCAATATCTACTGTATCCTACAATTTCCTATCCCCCCCGTCTCTTATTCTGCCTACTTTCGGCACCTGCATCTATCTGCTATGTTTGCCAGTGCTTTCCCCAGTGATGTTTCAACAGTGTGGGCTGTAAGAGTACATGAATATATGTTTTGACATACAGTAAGTCATTTTAGTGTGCCATCATGCTGGTTAGTGTGATCTGTTCAATGCTAAAGCTAGGAGAAGAGAGCTGATGGCCATCAAAGGTGTTTTGTATAGGCCCAATCTCTAATATGTCTTCATGCTGCAGTGTGTGTACACTTTTCTACCTTATCAAGACCCCAATGTCCTAACAATTCAACCCAATGTCCTGACAAGGTGGGAAAATAATACCTTTTTGAAAAGTCAGGACTTTTTTCATGTCCTGAATTTGTTCAAATGGTATTTTAAGCTTAAGGGTTAGGTTTAGGGTTTTGGGGTTAAGGTTAGGTTAGGTTAAGGCCTGGGGCTAGGGTTAGGTTTAGGGTTTTGGGGTTAAGGTTAGGTTAAGGCCTGGGGCTAGGGTTAGGTTTAGGGTTTTGGGGTTAAGGTTAGGTTAAGGCCTGGGGCTAGGGTTAGGTTTAGGGTTTTGGGGTTAAGGTTAGGGTTAGGGTTAAGGCCTGGGGCTATATGAAGGCACGAGCGAGAGATGAGACAAACATAGGGAGAGGGGGAGGGAGAGGAAGGAGCGAGTGAGGGAGGAAATGCTAAGTGAAGCTCCCTCTCCTCCGTCTCTCCCCTCTCCTCCCCTTTCAATCCCATCTCACACACCTCTCCGAGCACATGATCTGGACAGCAAATCGACCACACAGCAAGGTCGATGGATGGTGCATCACACTGATGGTACAGCGCACTCGTTTTTACAAGCAGCCAAACGGTGTAGCTCAGACACGAGGAGGCTGGGACAGAAGTGATAAGGACCCTGACAGGGCAGATAACGAGGGAAAGAAAATGGAGAGAGAGAGACAGAGAGAGAGAGAGCGAGAGAGATGAAAAAGAGAGAACATAAAATCCACAGCCAATGACTGTATGGTATAACGTACAGGGCTTAACCTTTCCACTTAGCATGACATGTATTCCACACACACATTGTTTTTTGTATGCCCGGAGGATATACCTATAGAATCCTCTACATCCACCAAGGGCATTATGGTGTCCATAGGCAGTGTATATAACTATGACAGTTAGGACAGTGTCAGGTTATATGTCTGTGTACTAGAGTACGCATCTGTGTGTCAATGCACCTCTACACCTGTTTGTTCGTCACATCCTCATGGTCATGTGCTCATGCCTATGTGTTTTATGCCGACATGCAAATATCTTGCATCATTTTAGTATCTACAGCATTGCTCTCATTTGTAGATGTTTTTTGGGGAGTTGGCTGTCCCGATGTGGGTGAAAGTAATTCATTTTCGCTCAGCTTGATGCTAGGTTGGCAGACAATTTACTTCACAGGTAATTGCCTTTGCAGCCAATCAAACTAAAGGACAAAGTCTGCCCATTCAAATCCTGGAGTGTTGATGATATCTTGGTTAATTAAGGTGAGCCAGGATGATTGATGTGACAACATTTCACTCTCATGTCAAAGTCAGAGGAACAGAATTATATACAGTATATCTCAACTCTTATGTTGAAGTGTGAATGACTGTGTTGATGAAAACCCTGCGCTCATCACACACACACACACACAACACACACACACACACCACACACACACACACACACACACACACAACACAACACACACACACACACACACACACACAACACACACACACAAAGGCACACACATGTACGCACATTAACACACACACACACACAGGAGGACATGGACCATGCAACTTTTCACTGAATGTTCACCTTGATCACTGAATTAATAAAAAAAATAAAAAATAAAAAATGTTTAGGCCAGAGGGTGGTAAAGCCCAAAAGAGTGAGTGAGATACATGAGGAGAGTTGTTGGTTACGGGCTTGCAGTTCTGGAGTTTGCATGACATCCGCCAATGTGTTTCTGTAATGAGATGCAGACCGTGGCTGTCATGGCGCACTTCACCCGCTCTGGTGTATGGCAGTGTGTTCCTAATTAATACCAACCAAGGAACATGGGAGGACCTTGGAAAAAATGGAGTAGGGAGCAGAACGCTTAGTTAGCAGCAGATGGTACGCAGGAATAGCTGTAGCACATTGCCTGCTAGGGCAAACAMAAGTGGTGTGGGGAGCAGAGGGCAGCCATCACATTATATGGTTCTATATGGAGCTCCCAGACATTGAGTGGCTGTCATTCAACTCGCTATCTCGCAACAAAAAAGAGAAACATTCATCATCAAGTGTAAAAACGATTCTTCGCTAAAGGAGGGAAATGTCAATTTTACAGCATCATATGGATCATTGAAAAAAGAACCCAGGGAGTTGAGTGACTGATGACTTATACACAATGTCAAGTTCCCTCTTCGACGATTAGCGTCTTTTGTACATTTCTTTTGGACGAAGCGTTGCAAAGTTGTTATTCGCAGACAGAAAGGTATGGGCAGTCAACACAAATCTACAGGTTTTCACTTGTATTGCAGTGGGTTGAAATTCTGTGACAAATGCTGTTGCGGACATGAACTTCTTCAACGATAGGCCATGAGGATCAGGAATAAACATGAGTATGACTATTTGGAACTTTCTTACATGCTGACCAGACCGGACACGTCGCGTGCGCGAGTGTCACAAAATAKATTTTGAAATACATATTATTAATTTATTGCGCGCGCCAACGAGCGTCTGCGTTGTCAAGGGTTAAAATAGAAGTCATTCCTATTTCTGACGCAGATCGCGCTGAAAGTCCTGCCTCTCCCATCTTTTCATTGGTTTATAGAAGCAGGTACCCACGTGCCATCTCCTCATTGGTTATACCCACGTGGGTGATTGAAAGATGAAATGTTTTGCCGGTTGTCGTGGTAAAAGTGTAGATGCCGATCACCATATAATTTCAAAGATGAAAAAGCCTGGAAGGAGGAGAGATAACTAGAAATMATTCGGTTGGTCGTTTTATGTGTGGATTAATTGTCGGAGTAGAAGACCTTGTGCATTTCAGGTAAAATAACAACTCAATGTTTATATCCCAGGACAAATTAGCTAGCAACAGCAAGCTAGCTAAATAGGACAAATTAGCTAGCAAGTGCAAGCTAACTAGCTAAATTGCCGTACATGTTTAATGCTTTTCGACCTGTCCCCAAATTAATGTCATTAAAARGTTTTGATATTTTAACCTGCGTGTCGTGATCGCGTTTGGTGTAGGGGGACAAAATAAATTTATGCACGATAGCACACAATGGCGCACGCGCGCAGCCGGTTTGGGTTCCGTGTTAGAATCGTTCTAATATTTTCCAATGGCTGATATTTTTTCCATGTTTGAGTAGGTGGCTGCTGAGACAAGTTGTGTAATCTCCGAACTGTCACACTTTTGAAATAATCTTCAGTCTCACTTGAAGATGGACTGCCTTTTGCCCACAGTGCTGAAGTGACGACAAGACCCTGTTGAGTAGRCTTGGAGGGTTGGATTGAGGGAGACTACAATTTTGTCAATGTGATCCAGAGGAATTGTGTTGTAGGCCTACTGTATGTGATTGCTGTTGGGAAAGTGGACACTCTTAGTACTGCCCAGGGCATGTCCTGTCATCGTAGGGACGGTCAAGTTGTTTTAGGAATATCAGTCCCCACAATACTGTGGGGAAACAAACAGTCATGGCTCTGCAAAACGACAATGGAATTTTTCTAGGTCCAAGTTCAATTAGTCTCTGTGCAAGTGAACATGACCTATCTTCCACAGTATAAAAGTCACCTCATGAGGATTGAATGTGCTGCATGAAGAATCTGCCTTAAATCGAGAACAACTGATGACATTTTGCGGATGTATTAGTTTGATCCCCCTTTCGGAAAAGCTGACCACGACTCCATTTTGTTGATTCCAGCCTACAAACAGAAACTCAAACAACAAGCTCCCGCGCTCAGGTCTGTTCAACGCTGGTCCGACCAATCTGAATCCACGCTTCAAGACTGCTTCGATCACGCGGATTGGAATATGTTCCGCATCGCGTCCAACAACAATATTGACGAATATGCTGATTCGGTGAGCGAGTTCATTAGGAAGTCATCGACGATGTCGTACCCACAGCAACGATAAAAACATTCCCAAACCAGAAACCGTATTGAACGCAGCATCGCGTGAAACTAAAGCGCGAACCACTGCTTTTAACCAGGGCAAGGTGACCGGAAGCATGACCGAATACTAACAGTGTAGCTATTCTCTCCGCAAGGCAATCAAACAGGCTAAGTCCCAGTACAGAGACAAAATCGAGTCGCAATTCAACAGCTCAGACACAAAAGGTATGTGGCAGGGTCTTACAGTCAATCACGGATTACAAAAAGAAAACCAGCCCCGTCCGGACCAAGATGTCTTGCTCCCAGACAGGCTAAACAACTTTTTGCCCGCTTTGAGGACAATACAGTGCCACTGACACGGCCCCCTACCAAAACCTGCGGGCTCTCCTTCACTGCAGCCGAGGTGAGTTAAACATTAAACGTGTTAACCCTCGCAAGGCTGCAGGCCCAGACGGCATTCCCAGCCGCGTCCCAGAGCATGCGCAGACCAGCTGGCGTGTGTTTACGGACATATTCAATCAATCCTTATCCCAGTCTGCTGTTCCCACATGCTTCAAGAGGGCCACCATTGTTCCTGTTCCCAAGAAAGCTAAGGTAACTGAGCTAAACGACTACCGCCCGTAGCACTCACTTCCGTCATCATGAAGTGCTTGAGAGACTAGTCAAGGACCATATCACCTCCACCCTACCGGACACCCTAGACCCACTCCAATTTGCTTACCGACCCAATAGGTCCACAGACGACGCAATCGCAACAACACTGCACACTGCCCTAACCCATCTGACAAGAGGAATACCCATGTGAGAATGCTGTTCATCGATTACAGCTCAGCATTTAAACCACTAGTACCCTCCAAACTCGTCATCAAGCTCGAGACCCTGGGTCTCGACCCCGCCCTGTGCAACTGGGTCCTGGACTTCCTGACGGGCCGCCCCCAGGTGTGAGGGTAGGTAACAACATCTCCACCCCGCTGATCCTCAACACTGGGCCCCACAAGGGTGCGTTCTGAGCGCCTCTCCTGTACTCCCTGTTCACCCACGACTGCGTGGCCATGCACGCCTCCAACTCAATCATCAAGTTTGCGGATGACACTACAGTGGTAGGCTTGATTACCAACAACGACGAGACGGCCTACAGGGAGGAGGTGAGGGCCCTCGGAGTGTGGTTCAGGAAAATAACCTCACACTCAACGTCAACAAACAAAGAGAGATGATTGTGGACTTCAGGAAACAGCAGAGGGAGACCCCCCTATCCACATCGACGGGTCAGTAGTGGAGAAGGTGGAAAGTTTTAAGTTCCTCGGTGTACACATCACGGACAAACTGAATTGGTCCACCCACACAGACAGCGTTGTGAAGAAGGCGCAGCAGCGCCTCTTCAACCTCAGAGGCTGAAGAAATTCGCTTGTCACCAAAAACACTCACAAACTTCTACAAATGCACAATCGAGAGCATCCTGTCGGGCTGTAATCACCGCCTGGTACGCAACTGCTCCGCCCACAACCGTAAGGCTCTCCAGAGGTAAGTGAGGTCTGCAGAACGCATCACCAGGGGCAACTACCTGCCCTCCAGGACACCTACACCACCCGATGTCACAGGAAGGCCATAAAGATCATCAAGGACAACAACCACCCAAGCCACTGCCTGTTCACCCCGCTATCATCCAGAAGGCGAGTCAGACAGGTGCATCAAAGCAGGGACCAGAGACTGAAAAACAGCTTCTACTTCAAGGCCATCAGACTGTTAAACAGCCACCACTAACATTTAGCGGCCGCTGCCAACATACTGACTCAACTCCAGCCACTTTAAAAATGGAAATTGTGGAAATTATGTAAAAATGTACCACTAGCCACTTTAAACAATGCCACTTAATATAATGTTTACATACCCTACATTACCCATCTCATATGTATATACTGTACTCTATATCATCTACTGCATCTTGCCATCTTTATGTAATACAGTACCACTAGCCACTTTAAACTATGCCACTTTATGTTTACATACCCTACAGTACTCATCTCATATGTATATACCGTACTCTATACCATCTACTGCATCTGCCATGCCGTTCTGTACCACCACTCATTCATATATCTTTATGTACATTATGTTTATCACCTTTACACTGTGTGCTGTGTGTGTAAGGTAGTAGTTGTGGAATTGTTAGGTTAGATTACTTGTTGGTTATTACTGCATTGTCGGAACTAGAAGCACAAGCATTTCGCTACACTCGCATTAACATCTGCTAACCATGTGTATGTGACTAATAAAATTTGATTTGATTTGATTTGATTTGATCATAAGTGGCATCTTGTAAAACAATGCTCTTCTTTCTCACAAATTCTCTACACACTTTCAAGTTGTGTTAAATTCAAGTAAATTAAGATATTGAATTTGAAATGATCCACTACTGTTATGAGAAGTCCATGATTTCTAAACAGAATTTAAATTCAATCTCCTGACAGGAATGGGCATGAAATGGACACCATAACTGCAGTTTGTCTGGCCGTTACCACCACAGTCATTCAGACGCCTCTAGCCATGTTATAAATATTTTCTTTCATCTTTCCAGGGAAAAACATGTGATTGTGCAGTAGAACAGGACAAACAGCTGTCATAACTACCAATGCTTTGAAGAAGCACGTCATGTTTCCCTGATATACTTGTTCTGACCTTGTTTAYCTAAGCTCAGCTGATTGATTACTCAGTGAAATCTGCCAGTTTATCTGGCGTGTCTGGCTATGCTAGCTATGCTTTTCAGTGCACAGAAGTCTTGTTAGCTGAGCCACAATATAATCGGTATTGCATATAGACAGTGGCTTTATAAGGCAATGGGAGAAATATATTTAGCATGAAGTAGTGTTTCAATTTGAGGACTTCATCTGAACAGTGTTAAGCYTTAGTGCACTCTGCATACAAAGTGGGGACACAATACACTCAGCAGCATGTCATTACTGGGGCCAAGCGCAATCTCAATCCTGGGCTATGGGCTTGGAAGTTGGCCCAGAGTTGTAACTGTGATCTATGGCCCTATGTTCGCCACTGCACATTAACATTTAATCTTTGGTGTGGGAGGCCTGGACTCCCGCTAGAGAAGAGACACACAATGMCAGTGTTGTTATGGAATTTGAACGCTGCAGAGACCCTGACTGTGTGCAAAGCACTTAATATTATTTCTAACACTAATCCAGGGACAGTTTTCTAGGTGAGAAATTCCCTCCAATATTCGCTAGGGCAACCAATCTTCACCTCCACCTCATCTTCACCTCACCTTCCTGCCAACACGGGTGGCCCATGCCATAGATAAGGCACACCTTACCACTTATTTGGACAGCAGTGGGGCTCCGGAAATGCATTTTCATTTCCAAAATAAATTAAGATTGGGAGACACTTTGCTTCGCCTGGGCATTTCTCATGGTTCGATAAACTTCCCCAGAAACAGATAATGGGAGATTATCTCTGCGTGGGGCCAGCCCATCTTTCTCTCATTAAACATTCAGGAAATGAGGCATATGGCTCTGCACTTCAGTAACTGAACACCACGGACATGTTCAATAAACCCGCGTACGACCACCATCTGATTGGAATGCGTTGGGATTTGCACCACATGTTCCTTTGCTCGCACCCTTGTAGGACGTTAAAGCGCAATTTTACCCTGCTTATTTATTTGGTTCCCCTGCTGCCCACCCGCTGGCAATCTTAACAAGGTGAATATAGCCCTGTATTTTTTTCTAAAAGCATGTTGTCGTTGAGACTGACTATATAAAAAGGTATGTGTGGAGTCCATTTGCACAGGATGTTCCATGAGAGCTTGTATGTGCAGATGTTTTACGTCGCTCTTAAACAGTTGGAACCCACATGCACCAGATCAGCCTCCCTTTTTTCTGTCCTCTCTAACCTTGAGACCATACCCAGTCGTAAACATCATTGTTGTTCCCTTACCCCCACATAGCAATGACTGATTTGGTCTCTTTCTGCTTTGCTGTCAGATGCATCTCCTACACCTGTCTGGCTTGTGTCTTTTTCAGCAGTCTGGGCATTCCTCCCGACACTAATCCATGCTCTCTGCCCATACCCTTGAACACTCTCATGCCCCTCATTGTAGGTTCTCATGCTGGCTCATTCCTCATTCATGTACTCATCCCTATAGGCTTTATCATTAACTAGTCCTCCTTTATAACTCGGGTCTTATTAATACAAAAAATGATGTTTTAAGTGAAATATTAGCTTTTGTCTGAAGACAGAAAAGGCAGGAAATTCAAAAGCTAATTTGAACTATGCACTAACAAGGCTTTTCAGCACAAGCAGCCTGACTACTGCAAGAGTACTGTAGCTTTTTGATCTACTTTACTTCAACAACAGATGTCACATCGGATGGGTTGATTAGGATTCAAACCTTCTCTGCAACAGTTGGATTCATACTCTTAGAGTAGGTTTACCCCATTAATATACTTGGTAATGTAACATGTTTTTTCATGTAAGACATCATCCCATTACACTCATTTAAACATTATGGTTTAAGTAAGTGAACACAGATTAAATATAGTCTTGGTCTAAAAAGCAAGATCAATAAAAA
The DNA here is from genome assembly GCF_002910315.2 of Salvelinus sp. IW2-2015. Taxonomy (NCBI): domain Eukaryota; kingdom Metazoa; phylum Chordata; class Actinopteri; order Salmoniformes; family Salmonidae; genus Salvelinus; species Salvelinus sp. IW2-2015. Next base: position 8,754,840 of record NC_036875.1, on the reverse strand, counting down.
ATCTAGTCCCGGACTAGGTGTAATCTGTGTCCGCAAAACTGCTCCTTAACCCTACATTTGACCGAGCCTAATACATAAGTCTACTCAGACGGGAAATGGACAAGGAAGTTGACAGCTTTTGTCCGTGATGTGTACGCCGAGGAACTTAAAACGTTCCACCTTCTCCGCTGCTGTCCCGTCGATGTGGATAGGGGGGTGCTCCCTCTGCTGTTTCATGAAGTCCACGATCATCTCCTTTGTTTTGTTGACGTTGAGTGAGAGGTTGTTTTCCTGACACCACACTCAAAGTGCCCTCACCTCCTCACTGTAGGCTGCCTCGTCGTTGTTGGTAATCAAGCCCACTACTGTTAAGTCGTCTGCAAACTTGATGATTGCGTTGGAGGCGTGCATGGCCACTCAGTCATGGGTGAACAGGGAGTACAGGAGGGGGCCCCGGTGTTGGGGATAGGCAAAGAGGAGATGTTGTTTCCTACCTTCATCACCTGGGGTGGCCCGTCAGAAAGTCCAGGACCCAATTGCGCAGTGCGAGGTTTAGATCCAGGGCCTCAAGCTTAATGATGAACTTGGAGGGTACTATGGTGTTGAATGCTGAGCTGTAGTCGATGAACAGCATTCTTACATAGGTATTCCTCTTGTCCAGATGGGATAGGGCAGTGCGCAGTGTGATGGCGATTGCATGTGGATTTTAGCAACCATTGAGTCTATGTTTTGACCATGACAGCTTGCTGTGTCCCCTAGCCACTGTGTCCCCCAGGTTTCCCTGAACCCAATGAGGGCCAGGAAAATGTGTGGTTAACAATACAAATATGTCAAATGAATTCCTACTATGAAACAAATTCTGCCTGAAAAATCTGACGATCAAATGTTTGGTGTTGCTCCCTTCTCAGAAACAAGTTGCAAGGGAGGGAGTGATTTCTTTCAGCAACCAACAACAATATTCAGTGCCTTCAGAAAGTATTCATACCCCTTGACCACATTTTGTGTTACAGGCTGAACTCAAAATGGATTAAATAGATTTTTCCACCCATCTACACACAATAGGCCATAATGACAAAGTGAAAACATGTTTGGGTACTTTTACATAAGTATTCACAACCCTGAGCCAATACTTTGTAGAAGCACCTTCAGCAGTGATTACAGCTGTGGGTCATTTTGGGTAAGTCTCTATAAGCTTTGCACACCTGGATTGTACAATATTTGCCTATTGTTTTAATGATTCTTCAAGCTCTGTCAAGTTGATTGTTGATCATTGCTAGACAGACATTTAAGTCTTGCCAAAGATTTCCTTGACGATTTAAGGCAAAACTATAACTAGGCCACTCAGGAACATTCAATGTCATCTTGGTAAGCAACTCCAGTGTATATTTGGCCTTGTGTTTTAGGTTATTGTCCTGCTGAAAAGAGGAACCAGTTTTTCCTCTAGGATTTTGCCTGTGCTTATAGCTGTATTCCGTTTCTTTTTATCCCCCCCCAAAAAAAACTCTGCATGAAGAATGGTCCTCGTTGATGTGTTGTGTTTGCCCCAAAAATAAAGCTTTGTATTCAGGACAAAAAGTGTATTTCTTTGTCACATTGTTTGCAGTATTACTTAAGTGCCTTGTTGCAAACCGAATGCATGTTTTGGAATATTTTTATTCTGTACATGCTTCCTTCTTTTCACGCTGGGTGTATTGATACACCATCCAAAGCATAGTTAATAACTTCACCATGCTCAAAGGGATATTCAGCATCTGCTTTTTTTTTTTTTTTTTACACATCTACCAATCGGTGCCTATCGTTGCAAGGCATTGAAATATCTCCCTGGTCTTTGTGGTTGAACCTGTGCTTGAAATGCACTATTCAATTGAGGGACCTTACAGATAATTGTACTGAAAGGCGTAGATTCACACGCAGAGCGCAGCAGGTGTTAATTTCGCCTTCACCGAAGTTAGGAATTGTGGTCACAGGCAATGGTCATACACAGGCAGGCGAATCAAGTGAATCAAAACTAGACCTGAAGGCTATAACTGGTTCTCACAAATGAGCTAGGAAAAGGCTTAGTAGAGTCAAAACTAATAATACCTCACAAAGGCACAAACAGAATGAACTGAACTAAATAAGGAGCTGATGAGACCAGGTGAGTAACTAACACAGGTGAAATCAATAAAAAACAGGGCTACGTTCAAGAACACAACGAAACAGAGCACAAGGTTGACTAAGAAAATAAATACAAAACCTTACAATAATTGTATGTGTGGGGTACAGAGATGAGGTAGTTATTCAAAAATGATGTTAAACACTATTATTGTGCACAGAGTGAGTACATGCAACTTATTATGCAATTTGTTAAGCACATTTTTACTCTTGAACTTAGGCTTGCCATAAATGTTCTTAGGGATAGCCCCCTTTTTTTCAATTTTTGTCTAAATGACATACCCAAATCTAACTGCCTGTAGCTCAGGCCCTGAAGCAAGGATATGCATAATCTTTGTACCATTTGAAAGGAAACATTGAAGTTTATGGAAATGTGAATTGAATATAGGAGAATATAGATCTGGTAGAAGAAAATACAAAGGAAAAACCAACCAGTCTTTTTCTACCATCATCTTTCAAATGCAAGAGAAAGGTCATAGTTGTAGCCATCACTCTGGTTGTAATTCCGATAGTGTCCACAAGATGGTAGCAGTGTATGTGCAAAGTTTCAGATGGATAACTTGTCACGGCATTTTAATGGAGTGGACCAAGGCGCAGCGTTGTGAGCGTACATACTTATTTAATATAAGAATTCGCCAACAAAACAATAAACATCAAACGAAACGTGAAGCCAACGTAGTGCTCACAGGCAACTAAACATGGACAACTATCCACAAAACCAAAATGGAAAATGGCATCCTAAATAGGATCCCCGTCTGCCCCGAGCCGTCAGAGCCGTTCGTCAGTCAGGAGCCGCTAGAGCCATTCGTCAGTCGGGATCTGCCAGAGCCGCCAACCAGACAGGATCTGCCAGAGCCGCCAACCAGACAGGATCTGCCAGAGCCGCCAACAGACAGGATCTGCCAGAGCCGCCAACCAGACAGGATCTGCCAGAGCCGCCAACCAGACAGGATCTGCCAGAGCCGCCAGTCAGCCAAGGTCTGCCAAGAGCCTCAGCGAGCATGAGCAGCCGAGCCGTCAGCGAGCCATGAGCAGCCAGAGCCGTCAGCGAGCCATGAGCAGCCCAGAGCCGTCAGCGAGCCATGAGCAGCCAGAGCCGTCAGCGAGCCATGAGCGTCCAGAGCCGTCACGCGAGCCATGAGCGTCCAGAGCGTCAGCGAGCCATGAGCGTCAGAGCCGTCAGCGAGCCATGAGCGTCCAGAGCCGTCAGCGAGCCATGAGCGTCCAGAGCCGTCAGCAGCCATGCGCGTCCAAGCCGTCAGCCAGCATGGCGTCCAGAGCCGTCAGCCAGCCATGAGCGTCCAGAGCCGTCAGCCAGCCATGAGCGTCCAGAGCCGTCAGCCAGCCATGAGCGTCCAGAGCCGCCAGCCAGCCATGAGCTGCCCCTCAGCACGGAGCTGCCATTAATCCAGAACTGCCCTCAGTCCAGAGCTGTCTCTCTGTCCGGAGCTGCCCTTCAGTCCGGAGTTGCCCCTCTATCCTGAGCTACCTCTCTATCCTGAGCTACCTCGCTATCCTGAGCTACCTCTCTGTCCTGAGTACCTCTTGTCCTGAGCTACCTCATTCCGGTGCTGCCCCTTAATACAGTGGGGTTTATTTGGAGGTGGTCATTCGGAGGGAATACGGAAGCTGGGATTGACTATGTGGGTGGGACCTCGTCCAGAGCCTGAGCCACCACCGTGGTCAGATGCCCACCCAGACCCTCCCCTAGACTTTGGTGGTGCGTCCGGAGTACGCACCTTGAGGGGGGGTTATGTCACGTTCCTGACCTGTTTTGTTGTTTTTGTATGTGTTAAGTCGGTCAGGACGTGAGTGTGGGTGGGCATTTCCATGTTATGTTTTCTATGTTGGTAAATGGGTGACCTGATATGGTTCTCAATTAGAGGCAGGTGGTTTCCATCTCCTCTGATTGAGAACCATATTAAGGTAGGTGGTTTCACATTGTTTGTCGTGGGTGGTTGTCTCCTGTGTCTGTGTTTGTCGCGCCATACGGGATGTATCGTTCGTTCGTTTGTTTGTAGTCAGTACTTGTTCGTCGTCTTTCGTTCATGTAAGTTCGTAGTCCAGGTCTGTCTACTTCGTTTGTTGTTTTGTATTTTATTCAAGAGTTTTTCGTCTTCGTCTGTTTGTTGTAAATAAATAATATGTCGAACTACAACGCTGCATTTTGGTTCAATCCCTGCTCCTCCTCTTCGGATGAAGAGGAGGAGGAAAGCCGTTACAGACCAATTCAGGCCACCATAAACCTACATCCCCTAGACGATACAAAATCCCCATAGATAAACAAAAAAAACCTAGACAAGAAAAAAAAACTAGACAATACAAAACTAATAATAAATAATAAATAATAAAGAAAACAAAATATAACTAAAGTCAGGGCGTGACAATCCCTAAGACTTGCCATAACAAAGGGGCTGAATACTTATTGACTCAAGACATTTCAGCTTTTCATTTTGAATAGATCAGTGACACAAAATCTAAATTTAATAAAAAAAATATTCAGGCTGCAACACAACAAAATGTGGAAAAGGTAAAGGGGTGTGACTACTTTCTGAAGGCACTGTACATAAATATGTTCTGGTTATTGGGTTCAAGTGGCCCTTTGATCTTTCTAGAAAATGCCAAAGGACGTGTAGCTGGTGGCTGATCTTAAACATGTCCGACATGTCAGTTTTAACCAGAGCAAAGTGCCAGTGCCGGATGGTGGTTGGTCTCAACCAAGTTCGTATTGCAGTTTCTTATGAAGGCTCAGTGATAATTCAGATGGAACTGTTAGCAGGCATAAGTGTGCCTGTGACAGCCAATACAGTACGGCTTGGAACACTGCTCGTCCAACCAGCATCCAGGATCCAAACAACCCATTTTATAGTTATAAATAATTTGTACACTGCAAATTGACCGCGAGGACCCCAAACAGATAGTATTTCACAAAACCATCATTTCTAACCCTTATACACAGTCACGTTAGTTCAGACAGAAAGACCAGGAGAGGTAGGTGAGGCCAAATGTAAGATTACAGCCATTTTGAAAATGGCCGGCATTCATATGCTCTCCAAAGAAAGGTCGGTGGACCAAGATTCAAAGGTCAGATAAGGAAGAAAGAGGTGGTGTTTTGCTTGGTTGTGCCTAGGACCTTGTACATTGAACTCATCATTATATCTGGTTGGCAAGCGGGTGAATGTATGGTTGATGAAACAGTGAAGCATGTGTTGATATATTGTTGTAAGTACCGGTATGTGGAAGATTGATGTGTAGGGTTATTGATGTTGGACAAGAATGAGGTTGGAAAATATTTTGGGGGTGGGTGGGGGTTTGTAAAAAATGTGTAGGGCTTTTCTTTTCTTAGTAGTATAGGATTAGGTAGAATAGATTTCGTTTTTTCGTTTGTTTCTTTATTAATTTAGTCAGTAAACTGTGATTGACTACACACTCCAGTACAGTAGGTGGTGGCATGCACATTTAACGTTTGTTGCGAACTGCCATAATACCAAAGAAGAAGAAGATTGGGCGCAGTTTTTGCATTGGCGAGTGTAACTTTAGGATATCGTCGTAGGAAATGTGATTATTGTACCAGTGTTGAATGTCCAAACTGAAATAGCTAACTATTATGTTAAGGTAAGAATTATCTACAGTTGCTTTGTTAGTTATTTTATATCTTTATTTTTTTGTTTGTTGAAACTGTCCGTGGGCAGTGACGGTTGCTAGCAAGCTAGCTAACATTAGTTAAAACAGACCAAAGGGACTTAGCTAGCTAATAGACCTTGGTTGCCTTTTTCTGCAGATCATCTATGCATCGTTCTGTTTGTGTCTAGCTAACAATGTTAGATGTTGAACATACAGTTGAAGTCGGAAGTTTACATACACTTAGGTTGGAGTCATTAAAACTCGTTTTTCAACCACTCCACAAATTTCTTGTTAAACAAACTATAGTTTTGGCAAGTCGGTTAGGACATCTACTTTGTGCATGACACAAGTAATTTTTCCAACAATTGTTTACAGACAGATTATTTCACTTATAATTCACTGTATCACAAATCCAGTGGGTCAGAAGTGTACATACACTAAGATGACTGTGCCTTTAAACAGCTTGGAAAATTCCAGAAAATGATGTCATGGCTTTAGAAGCTTCTGATAGACTAATTGACAACATTTGAGTCAATTGGAGGTGTACCTGTGGATGTATTTCAAGGCCTACCTTCAAACCCTTTCCTTGACATCATGGGAAAATCAAAAGAAATCAGCAAAGACCTTAGGAAAAAAATTGTAGACCTCCACAAGTCTGATTCATCAATGGGAGCAATTTCCAAACACCTGAAGGTACCACGTTCCTCTGTACAAACAATAGTACGCAAGTATAAACACCATGGGACCACGCAGCCATCATACCGCTCAGGAAGGAGACGCGTTCTGTCTCCTAGAGATGAACATACTTTTGTGCGAAAAGTGCAAATCAATCCCAGAACAACAGCAAAGGACCTTGTGAAGATGCTGGACGAAACAGGTACAAAAGTATCTATATCCACAGTAAAATGAGTCCTATATCGACATAACCTGAAAGGCCACTCAGCKAGGAAGAAGCCACTGCTCCAAAACCGCCATAAAAAAGCCAGACTACGGTTTGCAACTGCACATGGGGACAAAGATCGTACTTTTTGGAGAAATGTCCTCTGGTCTGATGAAACAAAAATAGTACTGTTTGGCCATATTGATCGTCATTATGTTTGGAGGAAAAAGGGGGAAGCTTGCAAGCTGAAGAACACCATCCCAATCGTGAAGTACGGGGGTGGCAGCATCCTGTTGTGGGGGTGCTTTGCTGCGGGAGGGAGTGGTGCATTTCACAAAATAGATGGCATCATGAGTCTGGAAAATTATGTGGATATATTGAAGCAAGATCTCAAGACATCAGTCAGGAAGTTAAAGCTTGGTCGCAAATGGGTCTTCCAAATGGACAATGACCCCAAGCATAKTTCCAAAGTTGTGGCAAAATGGCTTAAGGACAACAAAGTCATGGTAATGGAGTGGCCATCACAAAGCCCTGACCTCAATCCTATAGAAAATTTGTAGGCAGAACTGAAAAAGCGTGTGCGAGCAAGGAGGCCTTCAAACCTGATTCAGTTACACCAGCTCTGTCAGGAGGAATGGGCCAAAATTCATCCAACTTATTGTGGGAAGCTTGTGGAAGGCTACCCGAAATGTTTGACCCAAGTTCAACAATTTAAAGGCAATGCTACCAAATACTAATTGAGTGTATGTAAAATTCTGACCCACTGGGAATGTGATGAAAGAAATAAAAGCTGAAATAAATCCTTCTCTCTTCTAATATTTTGACATTTCACATTCTTAAAATAAAGTGGTGATCCTAGCTGACCTAAAACAGGGCATTTGTACTACGATTAAATGTCAGGAATTGTGAAAAACTGAGTTTAAATGTATTTGGCTAAGGTGTATGTAAACTTCCGACTTCAACTGTAGGTAATAGCTAGCTAGCCACCTAGCTAGCTAATGTTAGTTAACGTTAGGTCAAGACAACTAACTATCCAAGTTATCTCGCTTACGCTACCTGGCTAGTTACAGACCTTCGGCAACGCAACAAAGTTAACAAATAACTACAGGATTGCTAGTTAGCATTGCATTCCTCCTTCTCCTTCGCTCTGGGAGACTTACAGGTCTCCTGGAGCTATCCTGGAGCTATCCTGTTAGCTGTTAGCTGACGTTACCAAGAATATTTTTTCCTGTCAGCAAACACATCTAGGTCTAGGTCCTAAAAGTTATGACGTTAGCTACCTAGCCAGTTATTTAACTAGCTAGTTATTTATGACTATGAAAGAAACACTATCTGGCTATACATTGCTTTGATCAAGCTAGCTGGTTAACATTATCAACCAGAGAGACAGTCAAGTTTTAGCTATGATTCCTAGCTAGTTGTCTAACGCTAGCAGTAAACAGCCGAGTTGACTTCAAATTCTAAAAGGCCTTGATGAGTAGACATTTAAAAAATACAGTACAACCCTAATCAAAGTAAGTACAGATATTTTTTTTGTTTTACATTACCCGTTTCTCAATATTGTAATAACATGATGTTCTACTGAAAACCTGCCTCTATCTATGTACATGTGTGTGTAATAATGTGTACGTACATCTCCCTCCAGGTGCAAGTCTATCTTTGACCAATCACAGGAGGAGGAGAGGAAGAGGGTCAGCAATGATCCGCAATGGATGTCACCAACAACGAGAGGTAGGCTAAACCTGAAATCAGGCTGTTACTAGGAGGGTGTGTGTGAATGTGATGGTCTTTCATGCCCTGATCTCTCATTCCCCCTCTCTCTTCCTCCCCTTTCTATCTTTTTCGCTCCCACTTTTCTCTCTCCAAGTGTGAAGGCTGTATAATGAGTAATGAGCTCCACAACGCTCTCATGGCTATCAATAAGCAAGACAAACTGTGCTGGTGGAAGAACACCCACAGACCAGGCATGCTCACTGACTGACCTCAATTCCAGGTGTAACACACCCACACACATACACACACACACACACACCACGAGCAAATGGAAGTTAATGGGGCCTAATGAAATGTACTGTAATGGGATGATGTAGACTTCAGCCCCTTTGTTAGTCTACATGTAGCAGACTGTATAACATTAGTTTAAAGATTTATTAGTAATATGTATAGGATACACATGGTTCCTTCTCGACAATGCAACAACAATAAGAAATATTAAAAGCAAAAAATATGAACATAAAGTAACTAACTCAGTAGAACATTACAAACATTTGAGCATAAGTATAATACAGGAAGGCACAAGTTATTGTCCAATATTTACACGTGTTTTAGGAAAGGGGGGTTAAATTGTGCAGTATTTAGCAATCATAATAAGAGTCTGGTAGAAGCAGTTGTGATGTATGTGTAGCAGGAATGTACTGTATATGTGTGTGTGTGTGTGCGGTTGTGTATATGTCTGTGTGGGTGTGTGGGTGTGTGCGTGAGTTAGTGCACGTGTGCTAAGGTGCATCAGAGCAAGTGGTCAGTCCTGGTCAAGTGTTCATCAGTCTTATGGCATGTAGATAGTAGTGTATTGTCCAACAATGTGACCATTAATAGAGACTGCTGGAGGGTTATATCCTGGACCGGCCTGCCTCGTTCAATGGAGTCTAATGAAACCTCTCAAGAAAAGAAAAAAGGAAGAAAGAGGTAGAGGCACAGCAAAGCACAATAGACTCAATCATTCAAAGACTCAATCATGGACACTCTTACTGACAGTTCTGGCTGCTTCGCATGATGTATTGTTGTATTTTCCTTCTTGCCCTTTGTGCTGTTGTCTGTGCCCAGTAATGTTTGTACCATGTTTTGTGCTGCTACCATGTTGTGCTTCTGCCATGTTGTGTTGCTACCATGTTGTTGTCATGTTGTGTTGCTACCATTGCTGTTTTTCATGTGTTGCTGCCATGCTATGTTGTTGTCTTAGGTCTCTCTTTATGTAGTGTTGTGGTGTCTCTCTTGTCGTGATGTGTGTTTTGTCCTATATTTGAATTTTTTATTTTTAATCCAGCCCCCTTCCCCGCAGGTGGCTTTTTGCCTTTTGGTAGGCCGTCATTGTAAATAAGAATTTGTTCTTAACTGACTTGCCTAGTTAAATAATGGTTAAAAAATATTATATCCATCTTTCTTTATGACATCATGCTACAGTACAGCTCAATGATGCTAAGTAGTTGGAGTCATTCAGTACTCACCATCTCATTATGATGATCATCAATTCCTAATTAGTGATTGCTTTGTTAATTGTTTGTAGATAGTGTTAGTGCATGGTTGATTTACTGTGATGTCTCTCCATCTGTCTCGTGTGTGTGGGTGTGTGTGTGTGTGTGTGTGTGTGTGTGTGTGTGTGTGTGTGTGTGTTGTGTGTGTGTGTGTGTGTGTGTGTGTGTGTGTGTGTGTGTGTGTGTATTTGCAGACACAGCAGAAGTTTATTGGTGGTGAACTGAGAGCAAAGTGCAGTAGCGGTGGGACAGAGGAGACGTCAACAGAGGGGGCTTCGCCCTGAGCCCTATACTACGAATCAGGTTTGAAGAGTTAGCGAGGTAACTTTGGTCAACTCTGAGTTCAACTCGCGATAACCTTTCAGCCAGGTACATTTCTATGGCAACGAATCCTTCAGAACTAACCTGCTCCAGAGCAAGCTAACTGAGGGCTAACTCCATTTATCCTGAATGAAGTGCCTGAACCACAAGTTGAGGACCAATGCAATCAGATACCCTCCCTCAGGGCCTCCCGGGTGGRYCAGTGGTCTAGGGCACTGCATCGCAGCGCTAGCTGTGCCACCAGAGACTCTGGGTTCGCGCCCAGGCTCTGTCGCAGKCGGCAACGACCGGYAGGTCCGTGGGGCGACGCACAATTGGCCTAGCGTCGTCCGGGTTAGGGAGGGTTTGGCCGGTAGGGATATCCTTGTCTCATCGCGCACCAGCGACTCCTGTGGCGGGCCAGGCGCAGTGCGTGCTAACCAAGGTAGCCAGCTGCACGGTGTTTCCTCCGACACATTGGTGCAGCTGGCTTCCGGGTTGGAGGCYCGCTGTGTTAAGAAGCATTGCGGCWTGGTTGGGTTGTGTTTCGGAGGACACATGGCTTTCGACCTTCGTCTCTCCCGAGCCRGTACGGGAGTTGTAGCGATAAGACAAGATAGTAATTACTAACAATTGGATACCACGAAATTGGGGAAAAAAGGGGGTAAAATAAAAAAATATACCCTCCCTCTCGCAAAGATTGTGTCATCATCCCCTTCATTCATTTGAGGATGACGACTGATAAATTATTTGATCAAGCAAGTGTTTTTTTGTGTTTAAAAAAAATCGTAATGTTAAAATYCCTATCAAATTACACATTTGGTAAGGACAGCATTTGCTTCCAAACTGTAGAGTTTTTTGGGCGCGATTTTATTTAGAAATTTGTGAAAGGCAAACTGACAGCCACAACCAACCATAGACATATAATCCACAGATGGCAGTTCCCATTCAAGTCAAGACTGGCAGCCATTYCTGATAGTGTACCCATGAGTTGATCAGTCAAATTGCCAGGGTTAGAGGTTCCAAAACCCTTCTATGGATTATATGTCTATGGCCACAACACAACAAGCTGTTCCACAGATAGGAGTGATAGGAGTGGGGAAAGGGTGCATGTGCATTGATAAGCACACCAAAGATGGCAATAGCGATAAATAATAAGATAACGACGGCACTTCTAAAATCCTACATCACACCATAGCCTGTTGAATTTGCAAGATAACTTTTCTTTCATTTTGATTTTGTCACAAATGAAAATGTGGCACTGACTCGCCCACGGATTGATGTTTCAGCCTTGTCTTAATGAAGAGTTCTGACTCGCTCATGGATTGATGTTTCAGCCTTGTCTTAATGAAGAGTTCGGCGTTCAACTAGCCATGTGCACGTACACGCGCAGTTACAAGCCTATTGCTCCACTTATGGCTTTCTCTCCATGCACACGTGAATATCCTCCCCTCAGATCCTCAATGTCTTTTTAGAAGTGTTCAGTAATGCATTATTCGCCTTGACTAGCACCCCGTTTCCAAAAAGAATACCTGTATTTATACTGGTAAGTCTTACTGATAAGACCATGTACTGTACACTACTGCTCAAAAAGATTGGGGTCACTTAGAAATGTCCTTGTTTTTGAAAGAAAAGCACCTTTTTTGTCCATTAAAATAACATKAAATTGATCAGAAGTACAGTGCAGACATTGTTAATGTTGTAAATGACTATTGTAGCTGGAAACGGCAGATTTTTTATGGAACATCTACATGGGCGTACAGAGGCCCCTTATCAACAACCATCACTCCTGTGTTCCAATGGCATGTTGTTAGCTAATCCAAGTTTAACATTTTAAAAGGCTAATTGATCATTAGAAAACCCTTTTGCAATTATGTTAGCACAGCTGAAAACTGTTGTTCTGATTAAAGAAGCAATACAACTGGCCTTCTTTAYASTAGTTGAGTATCTGGAGCATCAGTATTTGTGGGTTCGATTACAGTCTCAAAATGGCCAGAAACAAATAACTTTCTTCTGAAACTCATCAGTCTTTTCTTATTCTGAGAAATGAAGGCTTTCCATGTGACAAATTGTCAAGAAACTGAAGATCTCGTACAACGCGGTGTACTACTCCCTTCACAGAACAGCCCAAACTGTCTCTAACCAGAATAGAAAGAGGAGTGAAAGGCCCCGGTGCACAACTGAGCAAGAGGACAAGTACATTAGAGTGTCTAGTTTGAGAAACAGACGCCTCACAAGTCCTCAACTGGCAGCTTCATTAAATAGTACCCACAAAACACCAGTCTCAACGTCAACAGTGAAGAGGCGACTCCGGGATGCTGGCCTTTTAGGCAGAGTTGCAAAGAAAAAAGCCATATCTCAGACTGGCCATCAACATTGATGATAAGTGGATCATTTGAATCGTCCGTGTAGTGCTCAGGCAAAAACAGACATGTGCACCCCTTTGGGTCCCCAGGACCAGGATAAATGTAGAAATGCTGCTCTATCTAGACRAATCACATTCCCCACCTCACCTCTCCCTGGCTACCATATGTAGACATGATCCAACTCTGAACATATTGAATATACCTCAATTAATGTTTGTTACATGTACCTTTTTTTRTTTRTTMGCCGACCACAAGCATGTAGGTTAGATATGAGAGCATTGCTTGGTTTTTAAGAAGTGTCAGTGTTGATATACTGTAGTTTGCAAACTAAGTTTTTCAGGTGATCATGGTGACAGTCTATCAGAGAGATGGGCAACTCTAGTCTTCGGAATGCAATTAGTTTAATAAGGTGTGTTAGCTGGGGGGAAAAGTGTGACACCAATCAGGCCCCCGAGGGCTGGAGTACCACGYTGAGGATGACCAGATCAAAACGGAATCAGACTCGACGCAAGATCCAGAATGATCTGATACAGGGCTCTCCTGCAGAGTTACCGTCTTGTAGTTWTTCTCCAACCCTAATCTAGTGCGCCTGATTCAAATAACTAGCTGGTTGATYAGCTACAGGATATCTGAACTTCCACCTAGTCCCCCCACCCTTTTTATCTTGTAAAATCTCTCCCTCTACTATAGRCATCTTCGTTGATTGGACTGAGAGGAATGTAAACACAGACAGCTTGCAGCTACCACATTTAACAATGTATGATTCATTCACCGTTACATTATCATCTAAAATAAAGTGAATCATCTTTGTTTCATGTTCTTGTTTGTTTCTGTTAAGGAGGTCCAGTAGGTTCATTTGAATAGTGCTGTATTACAATCGTGTTGGTAAGGTTGATTTGAGTAAAATATTATTGTTTTTTTATGTTTTGGTATTTTAATACTTTCTGTAACTGGTCTCATTACCTGCTGCTTGCACTTCAATYACTAAGTTGTTTATGAATTACACAATTGTTATAAAGTGAGAATATATCAAGCTAAGATGCTGCAACATCAGCCAACAGCCATTTTAGTGCAGAACAACATTGCCTGGACCCTTGAATGATTTTGGAATGAGACTCCAAATAATATTAGAAATATGGTCAAAGAGTAGCWAAGCCATTTTGCCACAACTTTGGAAGTATGCCTGGGGTCATTGTCCATTTGGAAGACTCATTTGCGACCAAGCTTTAACTTCCTGACTGATGTCTTGAGATCTTGCTTCAATATATCCACATAATTTTTCTGCCTCATGATGCCATCTATTTTGTYAAGTGCACCAGTCCCTCCTGCAGCAAAGCACCCCCACAACAGGATGCTGCCACCCCCGTGCTTCACAGTTGGGATGGTGTTCTTCAGCTTGTAAGCCTCCCCCTTTTTCCTCCTAACATAACGATGGTCATTATGGCCAAACAGTTCTATTTTTGTTTCATCAGACCAGAGGACATTTCTCCAAAAAGTACGATCTTTGTCCCCATGTGCAGTTGCAAATCCGTAGTCTGGCTTTTTATGGCGGTTTTGGAGCAGTGGCTTCTTCCTTGCTGAGGGACCTTTCAGGTGATGTCGATATAGGACTTGTTTTACTGTGGATATAGATACTTTTGTACCTGTTTCATCCAGCATCTTCACAAGGTCCTTTGCTGTTGTTCTGGGATTGATTTGCATCTCTAGGAGACAGAACGTGTCTCCTTCCTAAGCGGTATGACGGCTGCGTGGTCCCATGGTGTTTATACTTGCGTACTATTGTTTGTACAGATGAACGTGGTACCTTCATGCGTTTGGAAATTGCTCCCAAGGATGAACCAGACTTGTGGAGGTCTCCATTTTATTTCTGAGGTCTTGGCTGATTTCTTTTGATTTTCCCATGATGTCAAGCAAAGAGGCACTGAGGTTGAAGGTAGGCATTGAAATACATCCACAGGTACACCTCCAATTGACTCAAATGATGTCAATTAGCCTATCAGAAGCTTCTAAAGCCATGACATAATTTTCTGGAATTTTCCAAGCTGTTTAAAGGCACAGTCAACTTAGTGTATGTAATCTTCTGACCCACTGGAATTGTGATACAGTGAATTATAAGTGAAATAATCTCTCTGTAAACAATTGTTGGAAAAAATTACTTGTGTCATACACAATTTAGATGTTATAACCGACTTACCAAAATTATAGTTATTTAACAAGATTTTTTGGAGTGGTTGAAAAACCAACCTAATGACTCCAACCTAAGTGTATGTAAACTTCCGACTTCAACTGTATGTTGAGGGTCAATGTTGGCAATGTAAAACAATTTAGCTAGCCAGCTAGCCATCTTTTGCCACAGCTGGTTTTCTGGGACGAGACGTGAACCCTGGAGCCTGGCTAGCTAGATAGCAACTAATGTTACAACGTCAACTAGCAAAACAGATGRAATTTCAATAATGTAGGCTTGAATTCAAAAATATATTGACCGTCAATGTTGTTTGAATATAACGTTAGCTAGCTAGTTAACTTGTGTAGCTACTGTTGCTAAGATACGAGAGAGTGGCATGGTTTCAGTTTTGCGTCACAGCTCGGTACATAGAGTAGAACAGATAGATCGCAAATGAGGACATGCAGCATTTCTCACTTTGAATGATCTGTAATACTAATTCTGTCCATCTTTTTCTGTTTCTCTTTCAACAAAAATWAAATATTAGCCTGTTAGCCCCCATGTAATTAGTTAGCTTTCCTTCATGATTTGCTGATTGTTTATAAATATATCAACACCTTTCTCGGATATTCAAATGGGAGGCACTTTTGATATGTAATCTTTCTCGGTCATTCGAGCTTCCTAGCTAATTCTAGGGCTACAATGCCTCTTTTGCCAATTAGCCTTTACCCTTTATTGTCGACACGGAGCCCCGCCGATCCATCCTGACTGGACTGCCGACGTGATCGCCGAAGAACCATCTGCTAGCCCGGCCTGCTAGCTTTCTGAACGCTGTGTCCCCTGCTCACCTAGCGTAGCTGATGCCCCTGGACTGTTTCAATAACAKGGTACCTCATTTTGTTTACCTGTCGGCCCCAGCCTCGAACTCAGGTCCTGTATGTACCTAACTTACCCGCTCTGCCCATTCATCGCCATTTACCCATTGTTGTCTTAGCTCTCCTGATTAACACCTGTGATTGCTTTATGCCTCTCTCTAATGTCAATATGTCTTGTCTACTGCTGTCTTGGCTAGTTCTTATTGTTTTATTTCAGTGTAGAGCCCTCAGTCCCGCTCAACATGCCTTAGATAGCTCTTTTGTCCCACCCACACACATGCMGAGACCTCACCTGGCTTAACTGGTGTCTCTAGAGATGCAACCTATCTCATCGTCACTCAACGCCTAGGTTTACCTCCACTGTACTCACATCCTACCATACCCTTGTCTGTACATTATGCCCTGAATCTATTCTACCCAGAAATCTTCTCCTTTAATTCTCTGTTCCCAATGCACTAGACGTTCAGTTCTTATAGACTTTAGCCGTACCCTTATCCTACTCCTCCTCTGTTCCTCTGGTGATGTAGAGGTTAACCCAGGCCCTGTAGCCACCAGTTCCACTCCTATTCCCCAGGTGCTATCATTTSTTGACTTCTGTAACCGTAAAAGCCTTCGTCTCATGCATGTTAACATCAGAAGCCTCCTCCCTAAGTTTGTTTTATTCATTGCTTTAGTACAKTCCGCCAACCCTGATGTCCTAGCCGTGTCTGAATCCTGGCTTAGTAAGGCCACCAAAAATTCTGAAATTTCCATCCCCAACTACAAGAWTTTCCGCCAAGATAGAACTGCCAAAGGGGGTGGAGTTAGTCTGCAGAGCTCTGTCATGCTATCCAGGTCTGTGCCCAAACAATTCGAGCTTCTACTTTTAAAAATCCACTTTTCCAGAAATAAGTCTCTCACTGTTGCCGCTTGTTATAGACCCCCTCAGCCCCCAGCTGTGCCCTGGACACCATATGTGAATATATTGCCCCCAATCTATCTTCAGAGTTCGTACTGTTAGATGACCTAAACTGGGATATGCTTAACACCCCGTCCTACAATCTAAGCTAGATGCCCTCAATCTCACACAAATGATCAAGGAACCTACTAGGTACCACCCTAAATCCGTAAACACGGGCACCCTCATAGATATCATCCTGACCAACCTGCCCTCTAAATACACCTCTGCTGTCTTCAACCAGGATCTCAGCGATCACTGCGTCTGTAATGGGTCAAACGACCACCCTTATCACTGTCATACGCTGTAAAACACTTCAGCGAGCAGGCCTTTCTAATTGGCCTGGGTATCCTGGAAGGATATTGACCTCATTCCGTCAGTAGAAGATGCCTGGTTATTCTTTAAAAGTGCTTTCCTCATCATCTTAAATAAGCATGCCCCATGATGTCGCTCTTGCTGCTGGTGTTTCTCTGATCCACCTCTACGCAGACGAAACCATTCTGTATACTTCTGGCCCTTCTTTGGACACTGTGTTAACAAACCTCCAGACGAGCTTCAATGCCATACAACACTCCTTCCGTGGCCTCCAACTGCTCTTAAATGCAAGTATAACTAAATGCATGCTCTTCAACCGATCGCTGCCCGCACCAGCCCACTCGTCTAGCATCACTACTCTGGACGGTTCTGACTTAGAATATGTGGACAACTACAAATACCTAGGTGTCTGGGTAGACTGTAAACTCTCCTTCCAGACTCACATTAAGCATCTCCAATCCAAAATTAAATCTAGAATCAGCTTCCTATTTCGCAACAAAGCCTACTTCACTTATGCTGCCAAACATACCCTTGTAAAACAGACTATCCTACCGATCCTTGACTTCCGCGATGTCATTTACAAAATAGCCTACAATACTCTACTCAGCAAATTGGATGTAGTCGATCACAGTGCCCTCCGTTTTGTCATCAAGCCCCATATACTACCCACCACTGCGACCTGTATGCTCTCGTTGGCTGGCCCTCGCTTCATATTCGTCGCCAAACCCACTGGCTCCAGGTCATCTATAAGTCTTTGCTAGGTAAAGCCCCGCCTTATCTCAGCTCACTGGTCACCATAGCATCACCCACCCGTAGCACGTGCTCCAGCAGGTATATTTCACTGATCATCCCCAAAGCCAACTCCTCTTTTGGCCGCCTTTCCTTCCAGTTCTCTGGAACGAAGTGCAAAAATCACTGAAGCTAGAGACTTATATCTCCCTCACTAACTTTAAGCATCAGCTGTCAGAGCAGCTTACCGATCATTGCCCACCCAACTACCTCATCCCCATATTATTTATTTTTTGCTCCTTTGCACCCCAGTATCTCTACTTGCACATCATCTTCTGCACAACTATCACTCCAGTGTTAATGCTAAATTGTAATTTTTTCACCACTATGGCCTATTTATTGCCTTACCTCCCTAATCTTACTACATTTGCACACACTGTATATAGATTTTTCTATTGCGTTATTGACTGTACGTTTGTTTTTCACTCTGTTGTTTTTGTCGCACTTTATCTTGGCCAGGTCGCAGTTGTAAATGAGAACTTGTTCTCAACTGGCCTCACCTTAAATAAAGGTGATATAAAATAAAAAATGTAAACTGTTGACAACTTAGTGGAATTTCTTAAATGTCTTCTTAAAGAATCCCTAAGGGAGAATGCTACATTTCAATACATCCTTCCAGCAAGAGAACTAGTGAGCGTCACCTGCTGGTTATTTAGGGAATTCAGGGTACCAAATTTCGTTCCATAATATGTAGTATTGACGGAGGAATGACGAGGGGGAAAAAATCWATTGAACATGCATTGCTGGCTCAAAACCTAATATAGAAGCGACTATCATCACTTCTATAATATATTGAGGCATTCTTGCTGAGATTAGGTGTTGGAACAAGAGTATAGATGAGAAGGGAGATGAGTTTAGGAATGAAAGTGTGGACAATTTCCTCTCGTCTTTGGGTCCATCTTGTCATCGCTAGTTCCATTTTGGCACCCAACCCTGCATTTAACCATAGTCATCTGCTACCCAATCCTACAGTGATTCCCAAGAATCATGAGATCCTTTCACTCTCTCAGGTTGATTACTGCCCTCATCCATTTTCAATTGACTGAACTCATCCTATTCTTTATCAATGTCCTTCCTTTGCGTTCACTTTCTGGTCAGAATCTATATGTGACAGTATTCAGAGCCTATGCAGAGTCAGATGCACACATGCATACATATCCACAGTGTGTTTTAGCAGCCCACTCACGTCTCCATCGTCAAAGCCACATGCAGTGCCTCCTGCTGAGTTCACCTTTCCTTTGGAACTGTGTGTGTGTGTGGTGACAGGGACACAGCACAGCAGCAGACAGACAGAGCAAACAGAGGGAGGTCAAGGACAAACGGTTTTAATAGGAGGACCTCGTGCAGATGATGACATTGACATGTTTTTACCTACAGTGTGTGCGTCCTTTCAGAGGCACTTGGCTCACTTAGTCTCATCTTCTGCAACCAAAGAATTGAACCGAGCAAACAAGTTAGGCTGTAGAAATGACCAAGTAATAGAATGAATGAATCATTTCAGATGTGGAATCTTATTAAGAGTCAGATGTTGTTTTGTTCTCTCTCCTACACCAAATGGAATCATTTGAGGCCTTCCACAACCGCAGGGTTCCATAAAATCTTGGAGCCCACAGTAACTGCAGATGCAACACACATTATTCCCGTTATAACTATGTGTGGATGATTGGTGGAGGAGCACACAGAGGCATCATGCCCATATGGGGCACAGGGGCACATGCCAGATTTGTTATGTTTGTTTTTTCTCTGTAATGCTACTAGTCACTTAGCAATTTTWGGCTTTAGCTTGCCCAGATAGGTTCCCAATCTCCCAACCTCATAACTAGCTACTAAGCCATTTCAGGCTATCAATCAAGTTAGAGTAGCTTGTCTAACTATCTTATCTGGCATGCCTGCTGGCAAGGTTTGCGAGACTTTAGAAAAGCAAGCAATTACTAAATGTACTGAATAATGGAGCYGCAGGTAGCCTAGTGGTTAGAGCATTGGACTAGTAAACGAAAGGTTGCAAGAATGAATCCCCGAGCTGACAAGGTAAGATCTGTCGTTCTGCCCCTGAACAAGGCATTTAAGCCACTGTTCGTAGGCCGCCATTGAAAATAAGAATTTGTTCTTAACGGACTTGCCTAGTTAAATGAAGGTTAGAAAAAAAAATAAGACATTCCTTAAAAAATGTTACCCTGATTTTTGCAGAGAAGCATATTTAATTTATTTTTAAAAAGACACCGGTCAGGAGGATACAGAAAGTTCAAAAGGTATGCCTAGAAAAATACTTGGTTTAAATGTAATCTTGCAACTTATGATAATATCATGATTTTTATTTTTTTATTTAACCAGGCAAGTCAGTTAAGAACAAAATCCTATTTACCATGACAGCCTACCCCGGACAACACTGGGCGCCGCCCCATGGGACTCCCAATCACTGCCGGATGTGATACAGCCTGGATTTAACCAGGTACTGTAGTGACACCTCTTGCACTGAGATGCTTGCTTTAGACCGCTGCGCCACTTGGTGCCTGTATTGATGATGTGTGTTAGGATCCCATGTACTGTGTTGTAATTTGGATGTAATATCCTATGTATGTTGTTGCTGAATATTGAGATGTGTGTCAGAATGACACCCTCATTAAAATTACAATTGAACAGGTAAAGACGTGGTAATGTATGCTTAGAAAACCTATGCAGAAAAATATGCATATTTCTTTACATAGAATTAGGCATAATGGTTATGGCTCTAGATTGCAGAAAAAAAGCTGTTTCAGGTGTTTAAAACATTCAAAATTCTTCAACAGCTCCCCGCTCCATCCTCACGTACTTTGTGCCCCTCAAAAATAATGAGTATATGACGCCCCTACGCACACACACACACACACACACACACATAATAAAGTGACACGCAGTGTGACAAAAATTCCACCTCCAGAAGTAGCAGCTCACTCTCCTAAGGACTATTCGTTCAAATAAGAAAGTTTTTCCTAATCGTCTTCCCCTCATCACAGGTTTTATACGAAGGGTTTTTTCAAGGACTTTGCTGTTGGGAATGCCTCTGTGTTGATGACGGATGGTTTTGACAATTGAGTGATAAAACGTATGAATTGTCATCTACCTCGATGTTTGTTCCATTTGCATCCCTTTGAAACTCTTCCAGCACTTTTTTCATCTTTCATCAGGCATCTCTCCCTGCTGTGGGTACTTTTGAGTGCATTTGATGTTAACTTCTCCCAATATGCGATTCTTCAGGTCTGTGTAAAGTAACTAATGATCCAGCATCAAAGGGTGAAGGCAGAGAGGTGAACACAGGGGGATTGACTCAGTGATGTACGGACTGATGGGGAGGTTGGTCGTGAGCTAGGTGAGTGCCCACCGAGCGGTGGGTGTTTCATACCCTCAGTCCCAAGCTATTTCCTCTGTCTTTATGGAAACATAATATGTAAACAGATGAGGAAGCCACAGTTGTGTGGGGCAGAAGAGGAGGGAGGGAGAGAAATAGAAGAAAGAGAGAGAAATAAAGGGAGGGAAAGAGAGAAAGGGGGGGGGATTTTTCAAATGAGGCATTAATTGGCATCAGTGACGATTTTAGCATGTAAATCTTGGTGAGGCAAACTAAAAACAAAAAATACATGAATTGTACTATAACGGTGACAAACGGTGCACACAAACTGTTAGGGCCTACATAAAGCTGTCCCAACAGCAGAGCTTTCTTTTCAGCACCATGGAGTGAATCCTTACCACCGCTACACCTGGCTATCAGCGGAGCCTTGTCTGGCAGCGAAACAGTTCATTCAGCCACATTTAATGACTTAAAAAAAATTATATGGCTGACTTGCTTAAACAAATGTGYTTTCTACTGACAATTTAGATGTACAAACTATGGCATAAGGGAACGATGAGCGGATAAGAGGCAACCCGTAATTTCGATTAAGACAATAATGAGTGAGCTAAGATGGGCGTAGTTAATATAACTATTTGTTCAGCACTTTTGAAATTGACAGTGACAGAATTCAGAACATGTGCCGTTCTTACAGTATTCTCCCTGTACACCAAGTCAGAACCATAGGATAAATCAAGGGGGCATATAAGCAGACAATGAAAGCTTTTAATATATTTGATGATGACATTTTTCTAAAACAGGCTGTAGGCTACATGTGCACCACCAAGTCAGAACAGTAGGCTAAGTTGAGGGGGAAAGGGACCAAATGATTATGGTGAGGCACATGGGCGACTAACAGCTTACTATACAACATACACGTATTATTACTTTCTTAGCTACAGTATACATATTTCCTTGGCATATTTCATAATTGATGCAGCAGCATACAAGACATTTTTGGACTTACTATTGTGCTGTGCTCACTTGAACAGAAAGGTGGCGCGGCGGTCCTTCTTGTGGGCAAATTTTGTCATCAAAGTCTGGCATTCTCTGGATTTATGGTGCGTTCAAGACAACTGGGAACTCTGGAAAAAAAACAAGGTCGAATCAGAACGTCAGTGTTCTTTAGGTCAGAGCTCTAAAAAGAGGCACAAGTTCCCTACTTGGAATTCCGAAAAGGATTACTGTTCAAAACACATTTTCCCATTCGGAGCTTGTTTTTTTTGTTGTCTTCATTGGAAAAGGATTGAACATGATTTGCCAGTAAATTCTCAATGTGATTCATGATGATGACTGCTTGTCTTGCTTGCTAGCTACGATTTTGAAAATATGATGTTGGATCAGTTCAATCAAAGCTACTGTAGATATAACGTGATTTGACGTKATTTTGTCTGTGGCCAATAACCTTGAGCCTTCTTGGATGGGCACTTCTAGTGTTAATTTATGGCAGCACCCAATGGGGTTTGGACGTAGGAACACTGAGCCAATCACAGCGCAGCTAGAGAAGATTACCATCCCCTACGCTCTGTATTTTACACTGGCTGCAGCTTCACCACAGAAAGCGTTAGGCAGAAACACCTGCATTTTGGAGCTGCCTTACTCAATAAAGCAAAAAAGAGACCATGTTTGTATGCAGCTTTATTAACTCAATACTTTTTTTTACACTGATATGTGACACATATTAATGCCAAAATAACATGCAAAACGGCAAAATATATATTTAAAATGTACTCCAAACTATTTTCCGGTGAAAATGTTCATTTGGGAGCACCAGTGCATTAGAAAAAAAAATCGGCCAGATAATACTTGTTGAAGCCTAATGATTGTACTGCTGTTTCCCAAGTGTCATAGAGGGGGAAAAAGACCACAGATTTGTGACTTGTGGTTGCATCATTACTACAGAGAAAAACACTTTGTCTCCATCCCAAACCGTTCAAAAGTTGTGAACCATATTACATGTGCATAAGGTCTGTTTTGTCAACGAGCACAATTCATTCCAATCACTGGTGGTAATCAGATAATCCAAAGAATTCAAGTAGTAAACAATACCCCCCTCTGGCAGAACATGTTCTATTGTGAACTGTCTGGGACTTGTTGTTTCCCTTTTTGCTACTCTTATTTTACTTATTAAGTCAATGAACAAAATTAACTGAAATTCATTTGTCTCAAATATATTGGCATACCTACACAAAACCACATTGTAAAATGAAAGGCCTATCTCTGTATTAAAATGTGTACCAATGCAACATGCCTAGATCCGGCCACGGCTTACAGAGCGCTCTTTGCGATAAGCTCTTGTACTGTCTTGTTCCACGGTCCTGAGTTCTCATCACAATGGCGCTACGTTTTTTCCCTTGTATTGCAGCTGGATGCATCTCCATTTTCGTGGCACATTTTTCATTCATAAACTACTTGCGGGCTGTTAACAACTTGTTCACAGTCATGTTGCCTCATTGGCTAGCAAGCTAACAACCTGGTAACTTGAGAATTGAACCTAGAACCCTGGTGTTGCAAGCACCATACTTGGGACCAATGTAATGCGCCACATTGAACCAATGTATCTCAATGTAGATAGACACCTAATAATCCACAAATTACTTCGTAACTTCAATGACAGGTATTTGTGTCAACATTTTAGCTTTCACAATAAACACGTCTTTACAGGGTTACATATGAGTTTCTAGTGTACAACATGTAAAAAGGGGGGACACCTAGTCAGTTGTACAACTGAAATGTGTCTTCAGCACCCAGGCAACAGTGGGTTAACTGCCTTGCTCAGGGGCAGAACAACCGATTTTTACCTTGTCAGCTCTGGGATTCAATCCAGCAACCTTTTGGTTACTGACCCAACGCGCTAACCACTGGGCTACCTAGTGCTACCAACAAAAAAAAAAGAATTGTTTGGAGCCCTGGCGTGGACTGACCTCTAATGGCATGTCAGCCTGCGAGAATAACTTCTGGGAGAGAGAGCGGGAGTAGAGATATATCTTTCTATAACAGCATGGGGGTGGGGGAGCACAACACATGCTGAAGCCACGTGTGAGGTATACAGGGAGAGTGTGCTGACTGAGTCTGGTTAGTAGTGAGCAGTTTCTGCCCCGTTAACAACGGCACCTGTGATCGGAGTTGGAGACTAATGAGCAGCCTTTGGCCACTGCCTTATATGTACATCTATGAAGCAAATGCTTCTTTATGAGCTCACTGTTCAGCCAGCTTAGCATATTAGTACATTGCACTTAATGGGCTTGACTGTGGTTGCCTAGAGGTGGAGATATTAGACACATTTATAAAGAGCTTATAGTTTAATCAGGAATACGCTCAATTTACAATGTAACTAAGCCCTGTGTTCTGTTACTGTCATGTATTTGAAATGCAGAGGAGGTTGTTTGGAGACAATGCACGGGAACAATGTGGCTTTGGCTATTCATCAGCTTTCATCAGGGGGCTCATGGTATTATTTTGACTGGGGTAAAAAAAAAGAAAGAGGAATCTGTTGATGAACAAGTACACTCTTAAAATGAAGTGCTTTGTAACACCAAAACTAGTGGCAACTGAGCTGCCACCAACTTGAAGGAGACAACCTTAACTTTGGTGGAGTATTGAAACACATCATCCTGAGATGTTTTGAAGCACTACATGGTGTGTTGTAACACCACTAAATCAAGGGTTGTGCAACACTTTGCCAGAACCTGGCAACACTAAAGGAAAAGATTGAAAACACTACTTTTGAGTCCTGTTTAGTTCAGAATTAGATACCTTCTCTTTTGGAGMTGTTTTCTCCCTCTAAAAGCTTATAAACACCATGATGATGTTTTGAATCTCATCTAGTGCAGAATTAGATCCCTTTTTCTGAAGTGTCTTAATGTTTAACAAGACAATCAGTTAGTTCTCTCTCTCTTTGGTTATCCTCATGAAATATACACTACATGACTAAAAGTATGTGGACACCTACTCGTCGAACATCTCATTCCAAAATCATGGGCATTAATATGGAGTTGGTTCCCCTTTAGCTGCTATAACAGCTTCCACTTCTCAATAACAGCACTTACATTTGACCGGGGCAGCTCTAGCAGGGCAGAAATTTGACAAACTGACTTGTTGAAAAGGTGCCATGCTATGACGGTGCTACGTTCAAAGTCACTGAGCTCTTCAGTAAGGCCATTCTTACTGACAATGTTTGTCTATGGAGATTGTATGGCGGTGCGCTCGATTTTATACACCTGTCAGCAACGGGTGTGGCTGAAATAGCCGAATACACTCATTTGAATGGGTGTCCACATACTTTTGTATATGTAGTGTACTTACATTTTGAGAAACAACATTTATTTTGGTAAAATGAAATTAACAAATTATTGAAATGACTTGCATTCATTCTTTAAAATATATTTTGACACTTTATTTAGACAGTTATGAAATGACAGAGGGGATACAGATAGGTGGGAGAAACAGATTGAAAGGGTTGGAGTGGGGGATTGAACCCCAGCCTTCAGGGGTGAGAGGGGTGACGTGTTTAAGCCGGTTGCGTTACCGCTAGACCAGAGGCTCTGCACGACTTGCATTCCTTTTTATTTTTTATTTCAATGCACCCAAGAATAATTTAGTGGTTTAGTGGGTAAAATTCCAATGAAATGTTCAAACTTATTGCCCCTCCTGTATCCAATCTGTCTAAACAAAGCATTGAACAAATAAGAGGAAATCCACAAAAGATATTCTCCATAGCGCTTTATCATCAATCAATATTTATGCTATAAACCATTTGCCTTTCTAAACCATTGATTGTTTTCACAACACTGTCTTAAAAACACCAATATTCAGGTTGAAGAACCACTTTGGGTGTTTCAGAGTTCTACTGTAATTTCTATTTTAAAACACATTCTGTGTATTAAAACACTTACTTTGGGTTTGCATTCAAATACCCTCCAAACACCAGATCTCAGCTTAGGTGCACTACTTTTCATGGTTTCATTACACAATCATGGTGTTTTGAGACTTCCTATTTTTACAGTCTCGCCTCGCTCTTTCATCATACCACCTGCACCTGGTTATGTTATGAAAGGCAGCCACCATCAAAGCAGGGAAGAAACCCAGACAAAAACATAACACCTGTGATGTCTATGTGAGGGCACACGATGCGGGAAAGGTGTGCAGGTGACGCTTCTATGAGAGTGTAGTGACCCCCCTGGCCTTTACCGCTCCACCAAAACGCCCACCATCAAAACCGGGCGTCTCCTCTCTGTACAGTGGATAAGCCTTGAAAGGAAAGGAGAAGCGGTGCAGTGACGCAGGGGGTTTAGGGTGCATTGCTGTTTTCCCTTTCTGTGGCAGACGCAGGCGAGGGGTTACGCCTCTCCCCCTGACACATCCCACATCGTGCCTCTTTCGGCATAGCCCCATTCTGTTCTCTGACTCACACTTGAGGAGAGACCCCAGAACAGCCACATTGGGAGATACACAACGTCAACCATGTTTGTGTGACTGTGAGGAACATTAGCGACAGGGCTGGGTTCAATTCGAATTGAAGGTAGTCAATTCAGAAAGTGATTTTAATAAAAAAATGCAAAAATTGAAATTCTTTGGAAATGAATAGCTGCTACTACTCATTTCATTGATGTCATTGAATGTAGATGTAGTTTTTGTCCCAAATGTTTAATTCAAATTGAACCTAGCCCTGAAGGTATGTGTGGGTGGTGAGGGGTGAGAGTCTTGGAAAGAGGTGTTCCTACAGCACTTGTTGAGCCCTTCCTCCCACTCTAAATCAAGGYGTGGAATCAAATGTCCCACTTGTTAGGCCAGTGGAGTTGACTTAATTGGCTGAATACTGTGTTGTTCACTGTCTTCTTCTCTCACACATATTGCCTCACTCTGGACCCCTTTATCAAACCATCACAA
Organism: Salvelinus sp. IW2-2015; assembly: GCF_002910315.2. Taxonomy (NCBI): domain Eukaryota; kingdom Metazoa; phylum Chordata; class Actinopteri; order Salmoniformes; family Salmonidae; genus Salvelinus; species Salvelinus sp. IW2-2015. The sequence goes on along the minus strand of NC_036875.1, from coordinate 8,727,953 downwards.
TGGGCCCCAATCACACTTTCATGTGCTGGTTTAATAATGTGCCATAGGAGAACTGTAATCAGAGACATTTCCGGACATGTAATTACACTTGGGTTTCTGGGTATTGTAACTGTAAGTGGATCTTACAGATGAAAGCTTTAGGAAGTGTTTTGCACTTGCTGTGGCTGACTGCCTCACCACAAAAAGTGTTAGGGAATCAGGATATTAGGAAAGTGCCGCTGTAGCTGAGATGACAACAAAGAAAATGTCTGGGTGATACGGGAGGGGCTTTGTTCAAAGAGAACCGTCAAAGAGGACTGACACATTTCTAGCTGCATATTTGCAGTAAACAGGATGTTTATTGTCATATTTAGACTTCCTGTCACTACCATTGTCAGCGTTCACCCAAGAGAAATCCAGACAGGTAGAGAATCCATCGATGCAGAAGCTTCTTACCATATCATTGTCATGTCAGGAGAGACAACTTTGGGCTCGATTCAATCAGATTCGCTTTAGACACGTCCGCATAGTGGTTGTTTTGGCAGTGTCGGAGGTGAAACTGTATTAGAGCTGTCAAATTCAAAAGTGTCTCCTGACATTATATCTAAAGCAGACATTGCCATTGGCTGAACGGAGTCGCATTAAGAGAAATCCCATGGAGCCTTGTTTACAAGTTCGAACACTGGAATGTGAAACGTAATCTACATCTCAATCAGGCTGATAGAAATCATCATTCTTTTGTTTAATGATTTACAATTTGAGCATCATTTATTTCATATAGCCTACATTTTTCTCTTTCTGAACTTCTAATGCGAGTGGAATCACACTTGGCAAAAACTGGTTGAATCAAAGTTGTTTCGACGTCATTTCAACCCAAAACATCTATGTGATGACGTTGAATCAACGTGGGAAACTAATTAGATTTACAAAAAGTAATTGACGTAAGGGCATTTAGTATTTTATTCACACAAATTTTTACCTAAATCCAATGACCTGGTGAAATGTTTGATTGATTTCACGTTGAATCCACGTTAGTTGACAACTCAACCAAATGTAAATCAAAACTAGACGTTGAACTGACATCAGTGCCCAGTGGGACGGCTGTGGCTTCGTGACAATGATCACAAGAGCAGCTGCTCACCGATTTGACAGCTCCAACGCAGTTTCACCTCCGACACCGCCAAAACATCAGCTATGCGGTTGTCAGCTATCGCCGGTTAACACTTGATCTGATTAAATCTAGGCCCAAATCAAATTTACTTAAAGGAATAATCCACTCAAACTATATATACAGTATATAATTTTTTTCAGTCGTTCACTGTTGATACAGTCCCAAAATGTTTTGGATGTCAGCAAAAGTTAACTATATGATGCATTTTGCATCCTCATGATGATGTGGCAAGTTACAATTAGCTTTTGGTAAGTCCTATGTCTTTAAAACTTGATTATTGACATGCACAACATTTAGGGACAGTAATAACGGTGGACTAATGAAGGAAATACCAAAATGTCGTTTGAGTGGATTATTCCTTTAAGTTGAATTTCTCTAGTCTACCTGACAGCATCACTGTCAGAAGGAACATGGCAAAGCATTGAATGTGTGGAAATAGAAACGGATCCTATATTTGTAATAGAAATTGATAACACCCTGGGGGATCACTACAGGGTCAATGAGCTGTGGAAATATGAAAACAGGTCAATAACTGTATCCACATTCTCAATCCCTTAGAGAACAAACCAATGGGGATAACCTCTTCTAGTGCTGTTTTTATTTTCTGGTGCATGCTGTACCAAAATAGTCTATTGATGAAGAAGGATCCAGTCTTCTTGATATTGAAGGTCAATGGACGTGGTATCAAGTCAGTGGGGAAGAGAGAAAGATAACCTGATATTTAATTGGACGTCGCAGTATGTCGTTTGTGTGTATAGCTGGATGTAGGGAATGGGGAATAGGAGGTTGACTTCTTTGTTGTGGAGAGCCTTCACCACAGGTTTTGGCCCTGCTGCTTCATGGAGATTAACTCTGTTTATTTTGGCCCTGCTCTCAAACCCTCTCTACCTTGATTCTCAGCCAGACTGACAGCCAGCCACTGATAGGGAGATTTAACCACCGGACCAGAGGGCTTTACGGCAGCAGGTTCAATCAATAGAGGTCTTATAGGTCTCTAAGCCCTCCCTCGCCCCCCTACAAGAGTGATCTCAAGTCTTAATCTGAAACAGGAGTGCTCCTCGGAGACTTCGCATCACTTTTCATTAAAATGTTCCCTCAGCACTCGGAGCTGACCAAATTATAAGGGTCCGTCTATTACAATGAAAACAGATTTAGTCCAAGAACAACGACATGGCCAGAGCTGGCACAGTGATAATATACACTGATCAAAAATATAAACGCAAAATGCAATTTCTAAGATTTTACTGAGTTACAGTTCATACAAGGACATCAGTCAATTGAAATACATTCATTAGACCCTAATCTATGGATTTCACATGACTGGGAATACAGATATGCATCTGTTGGTTACAGATACTGCCATATCTGCCTGCGTTATCTGTTGGTTACAGATACTGCAGGTAGCCTAGTGGTTAGAGCGTTGGACTAGTAACCAAAAGGTTGCAAGATTAAATCCCAGAGCTGACAAGGATAAAAATCTGTCGTTCTGCCCCTGAACAAGGCAGTTAACCCACTGTCCCTAGTCTGTCATTCTGTCTGTCAACTCTACCATAAAGGCCTGATTGGTGGAGTGCTGCGGAGATGGTTGTCCTTCTGGAAGGTTCTCCCATCTCCACAGAGGAACTCTAGAGCTCTGTCAGAGTGACCACAGGGTTCTTGGTCACCTCCCTGACCAATGCCCTTCTCCCTCGATTGCTCAGTTTGGCCGTGCGGCCAGCTCTAGGAAGAGTCTTGGTGGTTCCAAACATCTTCCATTTAAGAATGATGGAAGCCACTATGTTCTTGGTGARCTTCAATGCTGCAGACATTTTTTTTGTACCCTTTTCCAGATCTGTGCCTCGAGACAATCCTGTCTCAGAGCTCTACAGACAATTCGTTCGAGCTCATGGCTTGGTTTTGATTACCTGCCCTATATATGTCACTCCCTTTGGTTCCTTCCCCAGGCGTCATTGTTTCTGTTTCAGTTTCATGTCTGTGTGTTGTTCGTGTTTCTTGTTTTGTTCATTTGTTTATTCAATTATGCACTACCAAGGAAACGTACAGTATTATACAGAGCCATGAGTGCATTGAACTCCCTTCCATCTTATATAGCGCAAGTGAACAGAGAACCTGGTTTCAAAAAACAAATAAAGCAACATCTCACGGTACTATTCCTCGCCCCATGTGACCTTGTTGTGTGTATGTACTGACATGTACGTGTAACTGATAGATGAACACACTACATGTTAATGTTTTTAAATGTATGTCAATTGTAAAGTCTGTAATGTATTTTTTGTTATGTGTCGGACCCCAGTAAGACTAGCTGTTGCCATTGACGTCGGCTAATGGGGATCCACAATCTTGGCATTGCAAGCGCCCTGCTCTTCCAATTGAGTTTCAAAGGACCTGGCAGGTACTTTGATGGTACTTTGCATTCTGTTGAACCATTGTTAAAAAGCAATATGTCATCCATTTTTCATCTCTCCGATGGGATGGAAATCAAAACCGCTGTTACGTTTTATATTGAAACCGAGCCCTAAAAAATAATCATAGCTGCACCTGAGACATCCATCACCATTGCAACCCTGGCAAACTTCCTGTAAGAGATAAGAAAATAGGAGAAAAAATCCGTAATTGCAGTAAAACAGAGGTATTGCCAGAGCATATAGCCAACGTCAGCAATACCTGACCTTCGACATGTTTTGGTTTCCAGTCTTAACAACTGTGTCAGCAATCACAACAGTGAACGTCACCTAACGGGTGCCCTATGGGGATCCCTTGGACAAAGTAGGGAGGAACTGTATACAGAGCAGGGAAGTTGTCATGGAGACYCACACTGACCGACAGGATGAGYAGGCGGTTGTCGTGGCAGCTAGGATCCCCATCGAGATGTGTTTCACAGACAGTCAGGGGGCTCCCAGATTCTCTGCTGGGAGTCCATCACACACACCACACCTCCCCCAGTGTTTGCACTGGAGACATGCAGTTGCARGGTATGTGGCACACACTCTCACAGYAAAAAAACGGACATAGACAGAGATAAACATACCGAAGCACCAACACATTGTGCAAACACACACACCAACGCACACACCAACACACATAAACACACACACACACAATTGCAAAAGCCAGACACAAATAATTTAATCTGGCAATCACATTGACTCTCCACATGAGAAATGGACAGTAGACAGATAAAGTGGACCTCCTTCTAGACATCTTTCTCAAGGGAATGACAGGATATGAGTACGTAAAATGTTTTGGCTATCTGTAAACTCCAAAACGCTCCTCTAATAGCCTGTAACTAACCCCCAAAGCAGGCACACAACATAAAACCAAATGCTMCTCATAAAGATGAATGCCATATCTAACGTGMAAGATCAAAGTTCGCCAAAAGAGTCATAAAAGTCTCCCCTCTGGTGTTAAGAAACACATGGGCTACAGAATGCATTTTATCAAGTGACTGCTGTAATTAGGTTGTTATATTTAATGAACTGGTTGTGTGTGGTCTGAGACCTTGGTGCCACTGGATTTACYCATGAATGCACATACAGAACGCACAATAAAAAATCTCTTTCTTTCTCTCTTTCTCACGCTCTCTCGCTTTCTTTCTTTACAGTCCTCTCCCTCTTATAATCTCAAGTCTTGGATAGAGAGAGTTGATTCTAAATCAGTTCCTAGGGTTTAAAAGCATCCAGAAAAAGTGTATGTAGGGTCTAGTACTTCTCTGATATCAGACACATCTACTCTGGTAGTCTCGTTTACGTCTGTCTCCCGGGATACAACACAAAAACACAGGGACAGGCTCAAGAGCCTTTCTCCCTCGCTGTTTATTGTGAACCGTAAAAAGCAATGTGTGTTTTGGACTCTTTTTGAAGGGAGTGGGAGCAGCTGTTGAGGGAGTTTAGGAGTCACCAGGTCCAATTTACGCTGAAGCTGACAAAGGCCTCGGCGGCGATTGTCATCTCCCAGTTTTTGTATGCTATGTCATTTTTTTAATCGCATGATGTCACATGCTAAGCAGTGTTGTGCTGGGCTAATTATCCCGCTGGGCTAGCAATGGCCCTAGCATAGTTCAGACTCCTCCATTGACATACTACTAGAAAACCCTTTGCCTGCGAGCCCAATTGCTGTAACCTTAGCTTTCCCCTCAATGGGAGGGGAAAGGCACCATTATGAGATTTAGTCAACCACAGCAGATGCCTGGGTTACCCGCACCCCAACATAGTGGATTTATTCAGAGATTGTTCTCATTTCTGAGGTTAACCTTGAATTGCAGTAGGCACGGAGAACATAGATACTATGTCTGAAGGGGAGAGTGGGGTAAGTTGAGCCAAAGGGTTAGCTGAGCCACTCCTTGTTTCTAGGAAACCATTCACAAAATGAATCATGTGGCTAAATATTTAGGAAGAGGTTATCATTTCATGGAGTCTGTGAAGGAAGACACCTCATGGAAAAAGTGGTAAGCAAMATGCAAAAAAAATGATTTTCACAAAGTGAAATTCATTTATTGTGTTAAAGGTTTCATGGTGCTTGTAGCTAAACCAAAGTATATKGTTTTAAGATTGTTTATACATCAGTTGCGTTTCGAAAATATGAGGTCCTAAACCTAGCATGAAAATGCATCCTTGTAGCTCTGTGGGCTAACATAGTCAAAATAATTGCCATGGGGTAKGTTGAGCCAACGGCCACCATAACCCACACAAATTCTGATTATATTTTGTCAGTTTTATGCATTCTGTGCATAGTATCTTTGCAATATTATGCATATGAASTCAAGATAGTGCATTTTTATTGTTACAAAGCAGATATCATTATGCCCTGTGTATACAAACTTAAAACAAGCCCCTTGAGGTTCTTGAGAGAGRAGCCAAGGAAGTGAGAAAACGGAAGAAGTKCATTTGAGCAGTAGCTAGGGATGAAAACATTTACTGAATGACACTGAAGAGGTACATTGAAAAAAATAAGAAAACTAATATGTACTTTGTGAGAAAGAGAGGCTWTGATAGAGTAGCAGAGGCACACAAAGTCGTATCTGATAACATGGAGCCTGAGCTTGCTAAACATATCAAGAATCTCGCGGACCAGTTTCATGAGCATAGTAGCCTCAAATGCAGAGAGCTTGCCTACAAATTGACAAACCGAAACAACATCCCTGTCTCACACAACTGGTCAAGAAATGGAAGGATAAGATATTGAACAGAGAAATACACTACAAGACCATAAATATGTGGACACGTGCTTGTTGAACATCTCATTCCAAAATCATAGGATATTAATATGGAGTTGTCGCTATAACAGCCTCCACTCTTCTGGGAAGGCTTTCCACTYGATGTTGGAACATTGCTTCCATTCAGCCACAAGAGATTAATGATGTCGAGCATTAATGATGTTCGTAGTCGGCGTTCCAAATCTTCCCAAACGTGTTCGARGGTTGTTGAGTTCAGGGCTCTTCCACAACGATCTCGACTAACCATTTCTMTATGGACCTCGCTTTGTGCACAGGGGCAMGCTGAAACWGGAAAGGGCATTCCCCAAACTGTTGRCACAAAGTTGGAAGCACAGAACCGTCTAGAATGTCATTGTATAATGTYGCGTTAAGATTTTCCTTCACTGGAACTACGGGGCCTACCCCGAACKATGAAAAACAGCCACAGACCATCAGAACTCCTCCACCAAACTTTACAGTTGGCACTATGCATTGGAGTAGGTAGCGTTCTCCTGGCATTCTCGAAACCCAAATTCGTCCGTCGGACTGCCAGGTGGTGAAGCATGATTCAGAGAACGCGTTTCTACTGCTCCAGAGTCCAATGGCGGCGAGCTTTACACCACTCCAGCCGACGCTTGGCATTGCGCATGGTGCTCTTAGGCTTGTGTGCTTTTTTTTTGCTGACATTGCTTCCAAAGGTAGTTTGGAACTCAGTAGTGAGTGTTGCAACCGAAGACAGGCGATTTTTACCAACTGTCACAGGATACCATCACCCACTTACCCTGTCCCTATACTCAACACCCCATACCTGGAGTAAGTTAATGCCAAGAGACAACTTTTTTGGGACAAGATATGTTTTCAAAACTGTTATGTTTACATTAATTATTTCCAGGGATACACAACATCCTGAAATATATGTAGATATCTTTGTTTGAAAGAATGCTATATTTCCCTAGTGATGCTCTTGAGTTGGGTGCAGCGGTCTAAGGCACTGCATCTCAATGCTAGAGGCATCACTACAGACATCCTGGTTCGAATCCAGGCTGTATCACAACCGGCAGGTATTGGGAGTCCCATAGGGCGGTGCACAATTGGCCCAGTGTCGTCGTCCGGGTTTGGCCGGTGTAGGCCGTCATTGTAAATAAGAATTTGTTTTTAGCCGACTTGCTTAGTTAAATAAATTAAATAAATTAAAATGAATGTAAAAAATGGCTCAATTTACGCCACACTCCCCTACAATGTGTCTGTAATGCTCGTCGTAATCCTCCTCGTCTGAGGAGGAGCAAGGATCGGACCAAAGCGCAGCGTGGTTTGAATACATACTTTAATTATTTAAACGAAGACGAAAAACACTTGACAAGATACAAAACAATAAACGACGTGAACAAACGAACGAAAACAGTACCGTGTGGCGAACAAACACAGACACGGCAACAATCACCCACAAACAAACAGTATGAACAGCCTACCTTAATATGGTTCCCAATCAGAGACAACGTAAAACACCTGCCTCTGATTGAGAACCATATCAGGCTAGTTAGACAACCCTAAACCAATGAAAACACATAACATGGAATATACCCACCCAGCTCACGTCCTGACCAACTAAACAAAGACTAAACAAAGGAAATAAGGTCAGGAACGTGACAGTGTCAGGCTTTTGCAATTGTGTGTGTGTGGGGGTGGGGTGGGGTGGGGGGGTTGCGTGTGCGTGCGTGCGTGCGTGCATTTGCGTGCGTTTGTGTGGTGGATGTTTGATAGTATGAGCATGCCATGTACAAATACACGTGTGTAGTGCGTATGCCCATACGATCCCTTAAATGTCAGTGTAGATATATGTCTCCACATATTGATCCTTTGCTATTCCGATGGCTGGATCTTTCAGCATTAATCCATAAACCACACATGCCTGGACAGAGTGATAACAGGGACGTGGCCCAATGTTGTTGTGTTGCCTCCATCATAGAGCCCTGCAGAGCCATCAATGGCAATACATATAATGATTACAAATCAAGATATTCAAATTAATTTAATACAAAGATCACAGGATCCACTGTGTGATTTAGCGACAGACTGGAGAATGCTATGAGATGCTATGAGAGAGTGTGAAAAGAATTGTTGATGAGCGCTAATGTTATAATTTGCTTGCCTGAACGTGTGTAAGCTCGCGTCGTCATCCTTATTTCAACAGAAGTGTTTGTGCTCTATGCACTGCTCAGGATTTAAACACAGAGACCTGGGATGTAGTAGGGTGGTTCTGAACATAATCTGTGGATTTCCTGCTAAGGAGCTGTCAACTGTTACCCACAATGCCTTCTGCTGATGGTTGTTTTTAAAGCCTTATGTATTGCGTAACCTATGAAGCAGTGCAAGTACTTTAAAGGCCACACCGAACAGTGGGGATAGACTGATAGCACTGGACTTCAACAAAGTAGGATTTCCATAAGTTCTTTACTGAAAGCCAGATAGCTTTGTTGTCTCACTTAGCTTTTCCTTCAGAACCACTAGCAGGATAAGTATCCTCCACATTTCAACTATAAAAGGTCTAAAAGTTACACTCAWCTATAAACCCTGTTCCATGATGACGTTTAGTATGCCCTCAATAGTCTGGTATTAGGACGTCAATTTGTTATATGAATTGTACATTTGGAGATGTATAATCTGTTTGAGTTATAACCGAACACGCAACGCCAAAATAATCGTTGTTAGTAACGTTTTTACTGAGATGGTGGTATCGAAATCATCTCTCTCTCTTGCATTTTATCTCAATGCAACTGAACTATATAAATAAAATGAGAGAGAAATGATTAAATAACAGTGACAAATATCCATCCTGTCAGCCCGGAGAAGCCAACCATGGTCTCAGGTGTGCAGGTGTGGGAACCCATGAGAACGAAGTTGAACCTATGATGCTCCTGACATTCCAACAGCTAGCTTGTTTTTCTAAGTGGTCGAGTTTTTGGCCTGCTGAGCCATGCACCTGGCATACACACCCTCCCAGCTGGTATGTTTCCCCATAAAGACTGAGCCTTTCATTGTTCTCCCATAGGGATGTGGGAAGTCTTTAGTTTCCACGTGYTCTCAGGGCAATTCATATTACTGTACTTATATCTGTGACACTCCATTTAGTATGATGTATTACATTACGTTAGGTTACATTATGAATGGAATAGCGGTCGTACAATATCATACGAATTATAGGACATATAGTATCATACATTTTACCCAGTCGTACAATAGCATACGAATTGGATGATGTACCTTATCATACGTCTTGTAGGACTGTAATGGGAATTTTAATGTTTGTGCTTTTCTTATAACTCTTTTCTGTGTGTTCTATTCATGTGCTTTTCTATGTTCATGCAAGTGGCTGACTGTACAAATCCTCACTATCAGTAGCTGCAATCTGGCAGTACGCCCAGACCTTGTTTTGAGAACYAACGAAAGATATCTCTGTTTCAAGGTCTCAGCTTGGAGAGAAGACGCCTCATGAGGTGTTGGTCTGCCACATGTTATGAAACAGTATTGATCGGTCGCATGGATGAGACAATACGTTAATGATTAATGAATTATGCTAAATCATGCAAATATAACTTGTACAGCCCTATATAAGACTGCTGGGACTGCCCAGGAGAGCTCCTGATTGACATGTGTAGTTGGTTGGAACCTCTCCAGCGCGCTGACAATAAACAATGTTTCATTAAGATTGACTTGAGTGATCTWGAGTGTCCCTGTGTAAGAATTTCCACAATAATTTGGCATAAGCGAACAAAATGATTGATTCTGCCGGCGGAGCTTTCCAGTGGAGGTCTGCGAGGAAAACCGGTGGCACATTGTATGAAGCGTAAGGGAAATTCCCGTCTGACCAAAAGAGGACGAGGACCCACCCAGACCAGACCCTTACTGTGAGCTGCCCAGGTAGAGACACGTCATCCACTAACAATTGAGGGAGTCAATTGGAAAGTCCATTTAAATGAATTTGTATGCAATTTTTTTTTTTTATTATGATTTTTTTTAAATCAAGCCAAGTAATGCATAAAAAGATACCTATAGTCTTATAGAGAGAAGGATATTCACTAGTTTAATGAGAAGACTAGTGCGAGGGTGTAATGGTACAATGGAATGCCCTGCTGACAGCTGCCTGTAGGCATTTAGAAGAAATGTCTAAGGGTCTGCAGCCACAAAAAAATAGGTATTTTTTGAGTATGGGGTGTTATTTATGTGCATAACAAGTAACGAAAGTTGAGAATCGTTGACGATGTACGTGGTAATGTAAAAGATTACCGAGTGTGTTTGGGAATAGTACTAAGTGAATGTGGATGTGAAAGTTGTGTGATTGTGAGATATGACATATTAAGCTAATTGAAATTTGGCTGATTGAAATTATTACTTTTAAGATTGAAATATGGATAATAAGRTGATTAAAATGTGTTTCATAAGAGGATTGAAATCGTACCATTAAGTATTGAGTGAATGAGAGCTGTCAGGGGACTAGCTTACGTGTGAAAGAAGTGAATGAATGCCACAACCAGTTCTGCGTGAGCTGAGTTTTCCAGTTCTGTGTGAGCTGATCTGTAACGTTATCTAGGGGTCTGTCCAACACRGCCGTTGGATCTACAGGTAAAGGATAGCATGTCTCAGAAATCAGATAAGTAACATGTCTCAGAGGATAACATGTCTCGTTAGTAAAGAGGATAACATGTCTTGTTAATAACGAGGATAACATGTCTCATTAGTCACGAGGATAACATGTCTCTGAGATTAACATGACTTTAGATTACATGAGGATAACATGTCTTAWCAGTGGAGTTTGATGTATAACKTTATTATGTATGGAGATATGAAAGAAGAGGGAACTATTTCCGAATATGCTGTTAAATAGACTAGTGTAAATATCTAAACCCCAGTATGAATAGAACACTAGTCTAGAGGAGGAATTTGTAATGGAACACAAATGTATAATGGGTTACCAGAGATAAAGTAACATAATACTGAGTGTAATGGGTTATTATGATGATCTGATGAAGTAAGAATAGAAAAATAATGATAATGTACAACTAACACACCCACACGTACGTAAGTGGTGAAAAAAAGTATTCTGTTCAGAGTGGTCCCTTTATAAATCATTTGTATGATAAGGTTAAAGCATTGTATGGGACTTGACTTACCCCTAACCATTAGAACTAATGAATGCTTAGATTTCCTCCACCCTGGTAATGCATTTTGAAATAAGCACAAACCCTGTTAAATAGGACCAATGAATGTTGAACATGATTTTCTGTTAACTAAACTTAAAAGGCTACAGTTTATTGTACTCCCGATGGAGTTTTCGTTGATTCCCAAATGATGACGTTCTAAACCAATTTGTGAGTAGGCAAAATYGAGACTGCATCTCTTTCCCTGCTGTCTCAGGGGCCAGACTTATTATAGACAGAGCGTGACATCTACTGGGGACTAAGACAGTGCCAACCCTCCAAATCATTACATATGCATCTTAAAATAATAGACATTTAATCAATATTAAAGCAGAAAGTGAATATCCAACAGAGATTGSTAATAAAATAKTTGAGTATCATGTTTGTTTTGTTTTGTTTTAAACCTTGCAATAGGGGGAAAAGCTAAATGTGGTTTGAGAGTGATCTGTGTGTTTAAGCAGTGGGAAAAAGGGAGACCTAGTTGAAGGAAATTTTGGAGACTAGTGAAATTTTGGAGACTAGTGAAAGTAACAAAGAATGGAAATTGGCTTTCAGATAGCAATCCAATAATGCAATATTTTACTAATTTAAAACAGAGGTATTGAGCATTGGGACTGATATTAAATTAGAGGCTGCTCACTCTTCAAGGCCTGGTCCACTGCTCTCGTGTTTAAGTAATCTGTTGATTTGGTTAAAGATAACCTTCCAGTGGAACAATATATATAGCCGCCAGTACACACTGAACTCAAATAGGCTGTGAGAGACACAGTGGGTAAATTAGGGACAGTTTGTACAGAATTGCATGTTAATGCAACAGTTTAAAAAGATTAAGATTACAAGAGAAGTGTTTACTTTAGAAGGTGCCCAATTCAGCTTTACGGGACAGTGTATCATCTGATATGTCTTGAAGTATAAATGTGTCTGAAGTATAATTCTGTATACAGATGGGTTTATTAAGACTTCCTACCCAAGATGCAGTAAACTCAAAAAAATGTATTAAGAATTTTTAGAACTGAGTAATGTAGCATAGTGAAAACTAAGAACATGTTTATTTTCTTTCTTCCAGGACTGATGGAATGTCCGCTACCAAGTTTTTTRCCCATGTTTATCAATGTTCCTGTATCTCTCCCTTTGAAAGGCTTCCTGAGGCAGGTGCATTGGGAGAGCAGTTAAAAGTGRTTGGATTCCAATATGAATCGAAGTATTCCCCACCTCTAGTGATAGATGTGTATTGCTGTTGTTGTTTCTTTTCTTTGTTTTTGTCTTGCTTCAATAACAAATCTCACCAGATTGGGTCTGCTGGATGGTGGGGATTTCTCCCTAAGGATTAGGCCTCTGACACCCTGACCTGTAACTGCAGTGAGATCGACAAGATGATAGGGGAGTATAAGCCAATTTGGGGGGGGGAATGGTTTCAACTATGTGTTGTTATTCTCTAAGACATTTGTCTTAGAAGTCCGGATTTCCGGAATTACAAATGTCCTAAACTAAACTGTTGTTCTGGTCTGTCCTTTCTCGAGGTTATGGTGAAGGTGACCACAGATGGTATCTAGATGCATGAAGGGACAATTCGGCCGAAAACAACCTCAACACCCCCTCTATCCGGCTGAATTAATGGCAAAAATGGCATTCAGGATGGTCCTTCACCACTTCTACGGTGAGACCTGAGTCCGAGCAACCTGTACACAGCATCCAGAAGCTATCAATCGCCTTTTCTCTCATACTTTGTCTCTCAGGAGTGCGACATTGGTCCATGTGGAGTGAGCATGGAGAGAGATCCAGTCCAAACTGCTCTCATGCTGCTYGTGTATTGGTAGGAAAATGAACAAAGACATAATGACTGTAAAGAGCAGGACTTTCAGGTGAGAGGGCCATCCACTTTGAACATGTGCTATTAAAAAGACGAACTGAAACACTATCTGAAGAAGAACATGAGGAAACGCCAGGAAAGGAAGAGTGAGTGCCGTGAAAGGGGGTGGTCAACCGTGCCCATAATTGATTTAGGCTTGTCCAAAATTGTTTGTTTGGGGTATCKGATTGATTGTGGAGGTCTGCACACTGCAAAATGTATAGTCATTTAGACTAAAAATGCATTGAGATACCAATCTGTCGTTACCACAAGTGATGAGAAAAGTGAGGGTCTTAAATGAAAGTGATAGAATCAACATGAAGCACTAAGGACTGTCGTTCTAAATTTGGGTTGGATAATTTATCAATAATTATAATTATGATCTGGAAAGGCAAGGCTTCTAGAGARAGAGCTGTGTCCTAAAAATGTGAGGAGAGCCACTAGATTGTAGCTTGGGCTAACCTTGCAACAATCTAATTCTTAGCACGGTTGGTGTGAGACTGTTATAACGTTCTCTCTCTCTCTTCCCTGTGAAATGTTATTAACATGCGATAAGGCGATCTGTGCCTCTCTTGCTGATAAGATTTCAGCAGCTATCATGTTTTCTGCTCCTCCAGAGGATGGTGAAACTGACAACTCTGGATGAGCCCCCATTTCTCCCTGTAGATACAGATGATGAGTAATGATTGAATGTTGTTTTCTTTTAACAAGTTGAGGGTAAGGTCATCTAAACCCTTAACCTGTTTACATCATGTGGAACACTGAGCTAATGAGCCATCACCCACCGTTTGAAGGTCTTAATTGTTAAACTGGGTTTTATATTTTGACTAAGTTGATGTCCCAGGGACAGTTAGTGAAAAACATAGGTCAATCCAACCCATGTGTGGAAAGAAATATAGAAACAATTGTTAACTTTGAGAGATTTATTCATCTCTGAATCTACATATCTGTTGTGAATGTGTATTTTTTTGATACTCACTCCCATTAATAGAAGTATAACCTTCATTATGATTATAGTATTACCATACTAAGTGGATTGTACAACCCAGAATGAAGGGTTTGAAATTATGAAGTGTCTTTTTTTTGTGTTGGTTTGCCTTACTTTAAAAGAGTATAGAATATTTTGATATAGAAGCTAAAATCTAAATGCTTCCATAAAACTTAAGAGGATGGAATGTAAGTCCAATAGACTTAGTGTGGGCCTGGCTTGATATTATGCTCGCATTACACCATCATAAAGGATCACAACAGGCTATTTCTTAGTCAGTAAGCAGAGTGACTTACATGCTGACCACACCGCTCGCGTTGCGTGTGCAAGGTTTGCAAAGTAAATGTACACATACAGTACATGTTATTCAATCATTGCGCGCCTCAGAGAGCGTCTGCGTGGCTAGGTGTTAAAATAGAAATAGGTTCTATTGTGATGCTCAACGCGCTGCAAGTCCGGCCTCTCCCATCTCCTCATTGGTTTTTAGGAGCATATACCCACGTGGGTGATTGAAAGATGAACTGATGTCCACACTCCAGTCGGTTGTAGTAATGCACCATAAAGCTGGTTGCTAACCGCCATGTCCAAAGAAGTAAAACAGAAGCCTGAGGAAGGAGGAGAGATGACGAGAAAGGAATTTGGTTTACCATTTTATCTATGGATTGATTGTCGGAGTAGAGGACCTTGTGCATTTCAGGTAAAATAACAATCCAATGTTTATATACCAGGACAAATTAGCTAGCAACAGCAAGCTAGCTAGCTAAATTGCCATAAATGTTTAATGCTTTTRGACCTGTCCCCAAATTAATATACTGTAATTGGTTCAGAGTTTGTTTTGATATTTCAACCTGCGTGTCCTGATCGTGTCTGGTGTGGGGGTACAAAATCAACATGTGCACGTCCGGTTTGGTCAGCATGTTACAGTAGTGCATTCATCTTAAGATAGCTAGGTGAGACAACCACATATCAAAATCATTGTCAAGTTGTCTAGGTGTTATAATTATTTCAGCTCTGCCCAAACTTGAAAACGGTTGCTCAACCCGTTGAAGGATGCAAAGGGACAACTCAATTCCTTCCAGTGTTTATTATGGTTTTGATGCCATTTGTTGAATATGTTGAAACAGTTGATTTGTTAATAAAGTAGTTGAATGACAGAGGAATAAGGAATAGGGAATAGGAATAGGAATAGCAATAGGTTGATAACCTTAAACAGAGAATAAACATGCATTATTTTACACTAAACAATGCATGACACAGCAACAAAGCATGGCTTTGAATAAAGTAACAGTTTAAACAATTTAATCTAGCACTTCTAGCAATTACTTCTGCAGTCAGAAAATATCCACAACAAAAGTC
>NC_036875.1:8701709-8712199 GCF_002910315.2 Salvelinus sp. IW2-2015 | reverse complement strand
GAATTGATTTTGTTTTGATATTTCAACCTGCGTGTCCTGATCGTGTCTGTGTGGGGTACAAAATCAACATGTGCACGTCCGGTTTGGTCAGCATGTTACAGTAGTGCATTCATCTTAAGATAGCTAGGTGAGACAAACCACATATCAAAATCATTGTCAAGTTGTCTAGGTGTTATAATTATTTCAGCTCTGCCCAAACTTGAAAACGGCTTGCTCAACCCGTGAAGGATGCAAAGGGACAACTCAATTCCTTTCCAGTGTTTTATTATGGTTTTGATGCCATTTGTTGAATATGTTGAAACAGTTGATTTGTTGAATAGAGTAGTTGAATGACAGAGGAATAAGGAATAGGGAATAGGAATAGGAATAGCAATAGGTTGATAACCTTAAACAGAGAATAAACATGCATTATTTTACACTAAACAATGCATGACACAGCAACAAAGCATGGCTTTGAATAAAGTAACAGTTTAAAACAATTTAATCTAGCCACTTCTAGCAATTACTTCTGCAGTCAGAAAAATCCACAACAAAATCACCACCACTACCAGAGTTAAACATGTAAATTGTGCTAAGCACTGGATGCAACATAATAAATAATTCCAATCATTACATACCAGTTGCGTCTTTAGGGTTGAACAATGAGCTGTGTGTTATGTTGAGGACCAAACATTTTTATACCCATGCTTATCTGCCAGGTGCGCATGTAAAAGTAGTCCCTCCAGAAAACCTGGCTCAATTTTTTAGTTCCACCTGTGTTTTTGGGTTATCTGCCCTCTTGAGGCCTGGAGTTCTTTAAAGGAAGAGCTGCCATTGTGCTCATGTTTTGAGTGTTCTGTTTTTTGACGCAACACCTCCCACTTGACCTCCTGTTCTTGAAAACAAGGAGGTCCACAGAACCTCGATGTTGGGGCAGGTTCGATTTCAGCTATCAGGCTCTTCCTTCTTCAACAGGAAGTTAAAAACAATGATGCGTCTGACATCCCTATGAAGAACTGTAGCAGTGTATTTAGTTGAGAGTTTCTTGACTCTCTTGAGCAGGCTTCACAGTTGGGACTGGGTAGCTGGGAAAAGTTCTGACAATGCACATCTCTGACGATGCCCTTCTTGTCAATGTTGACACTGATGACTCTGGCTAGTTTGTAGTGACCCCTCCAGCATTTTGGTCAGCCAGCCAGACAACATCTCCAAAGCCCACATTCCTATGTGTTGTGTGCCATTTACTCCTCACGAATAGATTGGGCCCAGCTAACTGACTCCACTTCCTCCAGAACCGGTCAACTTCTGTTTTGGATAGCTCTCAATCTTTTTGTATGGGTAGCTTTCAAAATCAAAGCATCCAAGATCTCCTTGGGTCCAATCCGTCCAAGCAGAAGGAATTTGGCTGATGTATTCTATGCAGTCCTCCCCGCTTTGAGTTCTTTGCATCTATGGCCTCTCATTGGCAAGGTTAGCAGCCGTGTAGAGAAATGGTGAAACTCACTCCATGTGAAGAGTCCTTCTCCTCCCAGGTTGGGCAAAGCCCGCTTCACAGTACGAACAGCTGCTTCTGCAGCTCCATTCCTATGAGGGAGTCTGCTGGGTGGATTTTCCAGCTCCATTCTGTCCCATGCTTGGAAGCTTCATTTTCAAGCTCAGATTTACTTAGTTGATCCAAGAAGAGTAGAGTTCTTTGAGGGCAGGTCTGGCACCCACAAAGTTCTTTCCAGGATCTGACCACAATTTCTTTGGGTGCCCTCTCAGTGCCGTGAATCTTTGGTAAGCCAGTAGAAAGCCTTCAGTCGACTGGTCACTGACAACATCTGTGTGTATAGCTCTGGATACCATGCAACAGAAGACAATACCCACACCTTGAGCTTGGTTTTCTTTTTCACCTCGTCCTTGACTTTCATACGGTCCAAATAAGTCCACTGTGTTGTACTCAAATGGTCTGGCTGGTGTTATCCGCTCGGATGGAAGGTCACTCATGATCTTTTGGCACTTTCTGGCCCTGGCCTTTCTGCACACCACACAGTGTCAATCTCTTTTTAGCCAGCTTCCGGCCTTTTATCACCCAGGCTTTCTTCTCCCATCCGGAGGAGTGTGCCTGCTATTTCTTCATGGTTTGCACCATGGGCCTCTTGAGCTAGGAGAGGGATATCCATGCCTCATATGGTAGAATTGGTACGGCAGTTTTCGTCTCTCAAAAAGATCTGGAACCTTCCTCCACAAACTAAGAGCCCAGTCTCTTATCTCTGTAAACAGCGAGTCTGTTGAGAGTGGTGTCTTGAAAGGTTATACCTTCTTGCAGCTGCAAGGAACAAGTCTCTTAGGGCATCTTCACACTCCCCGACAGTGAGTACAGCTTGTTTGGCCTTGACCTCCAGTTTGTTGAAAGAGCATCCTCCCACTTTGGTTATCTGAGGCTGAATTCTTGGTCAACATTTCTTTCCATCTCGTTGCAGCCTCCACAACCAGGCAATGACTCGGATCAGCCTGGTCAGACTGCTGAATTTCCTGATGTCAATCAGTTGGTTACCGCAGAAGCCGGCTGGTGATCTTCGGATCCGAGTCTTGGGGCATCTGCGGTTATTTCGCTGTGCATCACTCTGGTTTCTCTTGACCTGCGCTCTGGTCAGTGCTGCGAGAAAGCTTTCCTTCGAAGTTTGTTTATGCCTTCCTTGCATACGCGGCGATTTCTTTGCTGGACTTATGTGGCCACTCTTTCACAGGTTGCCCAGAATGCGGTCCATCCTGCCACATGGAATCTTCCTGGAGTCTTCTGGGCTGCCCCTCTTGTTATTGATGTCAGCACTGTTCAGGACTCCTGGGATCCACCACCAGTCTTCTACGGATGTGGATTTCTGGATCTCTCCAACTCTATCGCAAAGAAAGTTTTGATATCCATAGCTGTCTCTCTGGATTGCTCCCAACACAGTTGACTGTCAGTAAATGGAGCCATCGGTCATTTCTATTCGACTGTGCTTTTCAACGTACTTTCGAAGTCGTGCTGCATAGACAGCACCGCAGATTTCAGCTTTTACTGGTTCTCCCTTTTGGTCCAAATGGTGTGAGCTTGCTTTGCGATTCAACCAGTCTGACTTTGATGCCTTGCTGGGTCTCCCATCTTAAGTACACTACGGCTCCATTAGCTCTTGTCACTTCCATCAGAGAATGTTATTCCCCAAGGTTTTCAATCCAGTTGACTGTGTAGGCTTCTGTGAAAGGTGATTTGGGCCAAGACGTGTGTATTCCTCAAAGAATGTATGGCTTCTTCCCTCTCAAAATTTCAGACAAAGGTTTGTCCCAAAGTGTCTCGGGTCAGAGTTTTGCCTCCAGCTTCCTGAAACGCCTTTCTGACAAGATGGCCCTTTTGTTTGGCAGGTGTGACGAGGCCTATTGGGTCATACAGGCTAGCTACCTGGCTCAGCAGTTCTCTTTCTTCGTCAGTGGTTTGGAGTTTCCCTCTCACCTCTTCATCAAGGAGATTTTGGCCGACTCATTTTCCCTTTCCTCTTTGAGAAATTGATTGAATCATGAGGTACAGTTTATTCCTCCTCAAACAAGGTACCAACTCCAAGGGCTTTATTGTCTCCTTCCCTCATATTTGGTTTGGGAGAATGAGTGCTGCGCTTGACTGCGCTCCTTGTTTCTCCTGGTACGATCTCCTGCCTCCCACTTTGATCTGACCGGACCCAGGGCTTGAGGACGAAGCCGCCTGCCTTCAGGATCTCTTCAACCTTTTGGTGTTCTGGTCCAGGCTTTGTAAGTCATTATGGGAAGTCAGATGTCATCGACATAGTATCCTCTTCAAGGATCCTACGTTCCTCCCCAGGTGAGCAAACATGGCAGTTTGCCTGTCTCTCTCATAGCCAATGGCGCAATGCACCCTGCTGGTCGATCGCCAATGGTGACTCTGCGTGATCGCATACTCTTCAATCTCTTCCTCCTCACAGTGTCTCTCCAGAGAAATCTTGGAGGTGCATCTCCAGGTCTTCCAACCACACAGAATTGTACCATTTCTTAATGTCGCCGAGGGCAGCATGGACGCCTCTCCTGAACCTGAGTAGTACTGCTCGATGGATTGAGGACATCAGGCCCTTTCAGCAGAAGGTCATTCATGCTGACCCCTCTAAACTTCTGGCTGCTGTTCCATACCAGTCGCACAGTGTTGTGAGAGAGTGCGGGTTTGCAGCCACCAAGTGGCTGACATACCATACTGGCCCCTTCCAGCTGGCAATGAGCTCTTTGGTGAGTTTCTTCCGCTTCTTCTCTTCACCATTTCAGGATTTGAGCTGTGATGCCATTCTCCATCTGGCTCTTTTTTTGAGTTGCTTTTCTGTTCTCAAGAAGGTGCTCCCACCCCACTCCTGTTGTCAGGAAGGAACTTGGATCTTGAATCCAGGGTATTGTGTCCCAGTGGGTTCACACGTGAGCATCTGCTTTGATGTAGGTGAGGCCTTTCCTTATGATCTCCAGCTCTCTTTCCTCACTCAGAGTCATTTCCTTGCCTCCTGGTTGACAGTTGCCGCACCGCATCCTCCACACTTTGCGGTCGCAAGCTGCTCCAATGGTCCCATTTCCACCATCCAAGAACTCTGCGAGCAACTGTGCCTTTGGTTTCAGCTGTGAACAGCTTAGCTATCTCTTGATACTTGACAGCGGTTGCTCTCATGGATCGAGCAAAGTGTGTTTCAGACCTGTTGCGGCTATATCCACTTCTTCAAACAGACTGGATGTGCTCCACCAA
The DNA here is from genome assembly GCF_002910315.2 of Salvelinus sp. IW2-2015. Taxonomy (NCBI): domain Eukaryota; kingdom Metazoa; phylum Chordata; class Actinopteri; order Salmoniformes; family Salmonidae; genus Salvelinus; species Salvelinus sp. IW2-2015. The sequence continues at coordinate 8,707,470 of NC_036875.1, read as the reverse complement.
CAGTCTTTCCTAGCGGGCCTTCCCACAAGACAAGGTCTCCAATCACCTTCACTCTTTGCGCGAGCAAGTCTTCCTTCGCGGTGGCTTATCAGTAGCTCAATACTCTCCGGTCTACTCAGATCTCCTAGATTGACTTCTGGGAAGAACTTCTTGAGTTGCTCAGGTTTGATGACTCTGTGGATGTTGGCAATTCATTCAAACCATAGCAGATAAGCTCATGAGCTCTTTCCGTGCCTATGGTGTTTTGGACCCTCACTCTGAGGAGTATCTTCTGTTCTAACCTTCATGGCCATTCTCCGACTCCATGAACGACTAAAGTGATTCTTTCACTTCGAAGATTTAATCTTCTGGCAGCTCTGTGATGATGTAGTTTGTGTCCGAGCCAAGTCGATCAGGGTTCCAATTTTTTGTCCTGACATTGGCAGTTACTTGAGCAGCATTTAATAAACTGGCATTCTTCTACTGCACTTGACTCAGTCACTCCCAGCTGATTCTTTCCCACCAGTTTGTTTTCGCAGTGAATGTTGGTAATGCTTTCTTGAATTTCCCTGCCATCTCTGGGAGAGCTTTGATACCAATTCCTCTGCTCCTCTGTAAGCATATACCTTCTCACATTGGATTGTCTTCTGTCTGAGTCACTTCCTCTTTAAATCTCCCTTCAGACAAAGAAAGAAATGATGTCTTCTTACAGTCTTTCCTTCACAGGTAAGTGTTCTTGCATTCATCATCTTCTCCATGACAGACCAAGCACCTCTTGCAGGCCCCCAGCTTTTCTACAGCATCCAACTTTTCCACAGGCTTCCAGTTCTTTGAAACGCTGCAAAAGAAGATATTTTTCTCCTATGCTTTCATCTCCACAGACAACACAACCGCCTTTCCTTGTGGAACGTTGGCGCATATTTCCTCTCCACACAAGCAATTTTTTTCTGGCTTTTCCACTCCACTCCCAGCTGCTCTAATTTTTCAAGAATTTCCTCCTGTGTTTTCAGGAATTTAAAAGGTTTTCAAAGTGATTGTCCGGCGTGACATTATTCCTTGGGTTAACACTGAAGACAAGCCAATCTCGCTTGATGTTTGTCAGGTAACTTGCTTTCTATGGATTTGATCACTAGAGGGTTGTGATGGCTCCTGTGCCTCCAAGCTCTGTGAGATCATCCAGTGCCTTCTCTATAGTTTGGAATCATGTCGATAACTTTCCTTGGCTGATTTGCTCTTAAAGCAGGAATTTTCTCCAGACCTCAATTATCTCCAAGGCAATTGTAGACTTGTTTCCATACCTTTCTCAAGCACCCTGAACATGTCCTCAGCAGTATTATAAGTAGACAAAACGGAGGTCTCTGGACATTCTCTCATCTACACTGTCAAGTAGTTGGATTTCTTTACTTCGACTGAGCCTGTTGTTCCCCCTGCCTCTGAGACTCTCCCAGTCTCTCCTCCATCGATGGAAATTCCTTATACCACTGAACCTGGGTAAACAGGTTGGTTTTATTCTCAGTGTCGGCTGTGGAGCTGGCACGCGGCATCTGCGGCACTCTCCCTCTGTCTTATTCCTCTTCTGCAATTCTTTGCGCTGTGAGAAATCCCGCCCTCCTTGCTTCAAGTTGTTTCTGAATGCTTTCAGATTCTTTACTCTGGCTTCCAGCCGTTCTTTTTCTGCTACTGGAATCCACATCTCCACTCTGCTAGGCTGTGATTGCATCTTGGACTTGTGCCTTCGCACCATCCCACCGTAGCTCGAAGCCATCTCTATTTACACAATAAACAGGTATTTGAGCAACTCCCATCACAGGCGGTCTCAGCTTCTTTGATTGCAGACTTCACCTCGCCTCCCCGTATCTAGGCCATAGTTGGACTGCGATCATCCCCTGACCTCATCAATCGTACTTCGCATTCTTGGAAGTTCTTCTCAAGTCAGTCTGCTGCTGCTTGCCAGTCAGCTTCAATGTCTGGCCAGGATCCCAGCCCTGTATATCATTTGTCTCACTACCTTCCTTGGCTCCGACGTTTGAGCTTCTTGAACTCCTCTCGCAGTTCGCTCTAGTCATGTGTTGCACCTCTGCTAAGGAAGTTTGCTTGCTTGGAAATAAGCACTCTTAGCCAAAGTTCTTTCTTGCTTCAGCTCCTTCACTGTTTTTCCCAAGAGTTTCCTCCGCCATTTTGAGATGTAAAGCCAATCCTCCTCTCTGCGACGACAGCTTTCCTGACTTCAGGCGTTAATCCTTTTGTCTTCACTGCACTGTGGTTATCAACTGTCAAGTTGTCTAGGGTTTAATTATTTCAGCTCTGCCCAAACTTGAAAACAGCTTGCTCAACCTGTGAAGGATGCAAAGGGACAACTCAATTCCTTTCCAGTGTTTTATTATGGTTTTGATGCCATTTGTTGAATATGTTGAAACAGTTGATTTGTTGAATAGAGTAGTTGAATGACAGAGGAATAAGGAATAGGGAATAGAAGCAATAGGTTGATAACCTTAAACAGAGAATAAACATGCATTATTTTACATAAACAATGCATGACACAGCAACAAAGCATGGCTTTGAATAAAGTAACAGTTTAAACAATTTAATCTAGCACTTCTAGCAATTACTTCTGCAGTCAGAAAATATCCACAACAAGTCGTCACCACCACTACCAGAGTTAAACATGTAAATTGTGCTAAGCACTGGATGCAACATAATAAATAATTCCAATCATTACATACCAGTTGCGTCTTTAGGGTTGAACAATYAGCTGTGTGTATGTTGAGGACCAAACATTTTATACCCATGCTTATCTGCCAGGTGCGCATGTAAAAGTAGTCCCTCCAGAAATCCTGGCTCAATTTTTTAGTTCCACCTGTGTTTTTGGGTTATCTGCCCTCTTGAGGCCTGGAGTTCTTTAAAGGAAGAGCTGCCATTGTGCTCATGTTTTGAGTGTTCTGTTTTTTGACGCAACAATCATAGTAAGTACATTTCTTCTCAATAAAGTAGCTATCTGCAAAGTCAGTGCTAGTAAGAAAAGACAAATGTGAGTGTTAGTTCAGGAAAGGCAATTGTTTTATGTATTTTTTCTTACAATCAATCTTAAATCTTAAGATTTTATGTGCGCTATGTAATAATGACTGTTGTCAGTTTACTAACATAATGATTGGGTGAGTTAATTGGGTGTCATCAACATAAAAACGTACGTACCGGTAGGTACAGGTTGGCCCAGAAGGGGTGTGTGCGTGCGTGCGTGCATGTGGGTGTGTTTAGCAGTGGAGGGAACTCAGAGGACGAAGGGAAGGAATTTCATTTCAAATTTCATTTTTAGATAAAACTACACTAAATGTTCAAATGTAACCAAATACATGATTAAAAAACATCATTTTGCAATAAAGGACTACAGTGGTTTCACCAGCACCCTCTAGGGTAGCACCATGGTGTAGCCAGAGGACAGCTGTTTTCCATCCTCCTCTGGCTACATTAACTTCAATACAAAACCCAGGAGGCTTGTGTTCCTCACCCCGTTCAATAGACCTACATAGTAATTGTAACAACTAGTCAACGCTTTTGCAGTATGAACTGACATGCTATCCATGCAATCAAAGGAGAGAGAATTAACCTATTGCTGCATGTGTGATTTAGAAGATTGGTGAGTTGGTGATAGCTAGTTGAGCATTTATGGAATATTATTCAATTGAAATTAGTTTCTTCAAGCTACAGGAGAGGGAAGACGTAGATTATATAGTTGAAGTCGGACGTTTACATACACTTATGTTGGAGTCATTTAACCACTCCACAAATTTCTTGTTAACAAACTATAGTTTTGGCAAGTCGGTGAGGACATCTACTTTGTGTATGACACAAGTCATTTTTCCAACAATTGTTTACAGACAGACTATTTCACTTATAATTCACTGTATCACAATTCCAGTGGGTCAGAAGATTACATACACTAAGTTGACTGTGCCTTTAAACAGCTTGGAAAAATCCATAAAATGATGTCATGGCTTTAGAAGCTTCTGATAAGCTAATTGACATTCATTTGAGTCCAATGGAGGTGTACCTGTGGATGTATTTCAAAGCCTACCTTCAACCTCAGTGCCTCGTTGCTTGACATCATGGGGAAATCAAAAGAAATCAGCCAAGACCTCAGGAAAAAATTGTAGACCTCCACAAGTCTGGTTCATCCTTGGGAGCAATTTCCAAACGCCTGAAGGTATCACGTTCATCTGTACAACAATGGTACGCAAGTATAAACACCATGGGACCACGCAGCCGTCATACAGCTCAGAAGGAAACATGTTCTGTCTCCTAGAGATGAACGTCCTTTGGTGCAAAGTGCAAATCAATCCCAGAACAACAGCAAAGGACCTTGTGAAGATGCTAGAGAAACAGGTACAAAAGTATCTATATCCACAGTAAAACGAGTCCTATATCGACATAACCTGAAAGGCCGCTCAGCAAGGAAGAAGCCACTGCTCCAAAACTGCCATTAAAAAGCCAGACTACGGTTTGCAACTGCACATGGGGACAAAGTACTTTTTGCAGAAATGTCCTCTGGTCTGATGAAACAAAAATAGAACTGTTTGGCCATAATGACCATCGTTATGTTTGGAGGGAAAAGGGGGAGGCTTGCAAGCCGAAGAACACCATCCCAAACGTGAAGCAAGGGGGTGGCAGCATCATGTTGTGGGGGTGCTTTGCTGCAGGAGGGACTGGGGCACTACAAAATAGATGTGCATCATGAGTCTGGAAGATTATGTGGATATATTGAAGCAACATCTCAAGACATCAGTCAGGAAGTAAAGCTTGGTCGCAAATGAGTCTTCCAAATGAACAATGACCCCAAGCATACTTCCAAAGTTGTGGCAAAATGGCTTAAGGACAACAAAGTCAAGGTATTGGAGTGGCCATCACAAAGCCCTGACCTCAATCCTGTAGAAAATTTGTGGGCAGATCTGAAAAAGCATGTGCGAGCAAGGAGGCCTACACACCTGACTCAGTTACACCTGATCTGTCTGGAGGAATGGGCCAAAATTCCCCCAACTTATTGTGGGAAGTTTGTGGAAGGCTATCCGAAACATTTGACCCAAGTTCAACAATTTAAAGGCAATGCTACCAAATACTAATTGAGTGTATGTGAACTTCTGACCCACTGGGAATGTGATGAAAGAAATAAAAGCTGAAATAAATAATTATCTCTCCTTTTATTCTGACATTTCACATTCTTAAAAAAAAGTGGTGATCCTAACTGACCTAAGACAGGGAATTTTTAGATATAAATGCAGGAATTGTGAAAACTGAGTTTAAATGTACTTGGCTAAGGTGTATGTAAACTTCCGACTTCAACTGTATATTGTTTTCTTGCTTATAGAACTTTAATTTTGTGTTGAATTAGTGCAATTTATTTACAATTTGCCTTGAGAACTTTAGTAGCAAGTCACTTGCTAGATGCCAAAGTGAGGTTGTCTCTGCCAGAATGGCTAGCTAATGCTAAACAATGTAATCGATTTTGGGTGAAGAATCCTTTCATTGCCCACATCAGATTCAAGCTTCTGGGAAAAAGCTACATCGATTCAGGTCTGCGTATTCAAACTGCGCAACACAACGAGAAGGTAAGAAGGTAAGAAGAGACAGGGATGTTCTCAAGCAGTTAATCAACACACAATCAAAAATTGTCTTTTAGGGGCATGGTTAGTTTCCCTAACAGGGAAGGTACAAGGATCTTGCAGAGGTAATTGCACATTAACATGCTCTACCTTCTCTGGGAATGTCGAAATCAATTCAGAATGATTTG
>NC_036875.1:8677813-8701114 GCF_002910315.2 Salvelinus sp. IW2-2015 | reverse complement strand
TCACTGACCTTCCTTGCCTCCGACGTGAGCTTCTTAACTCCTCTCGCAGTTCGCTCTTAGTCATGTGTTTTGCACCTCTGCTAAGGAAGTTTGCTTGCTTGGTAAAAGGACTCTTAGCCAAAGTTCTTTCTTGCTTCAGCTCCTTCACTGTTTTCCCAAGAGTTTCCTCCGCCATTTTGAGATGTAAGCCAATCCTCCTCTCTGCGACGACAGCTTTCCTGACTTCAGGCCGTTAATCCTTTTGTCTTCACTGCCACTGTGGTTATCAACTGTCAAGTTGTCTAGGTGTTATAATTATTTCAGCTCTGCCCAAACTTGAAAACAGCTTGCTCAACCTGTGAAGGATGCAAAGGGACAACTCATTCCTTTCCAGTGTTTATTATGGTTTTGATGCCATTTGTTGAATATGTTGAAACAGTTGATTTGTTGAATAGAGTAGTTGAATGACAGAGGAATAAGGAATAGGAATAGAAAGCAATAGGTTGATAACCTTAAACAGAGAATAAACATGCATTATTTTACACTAAACAATGCATGACACAGCAACAAAGATGGCTTTGAATAAAGTAACAGTTTAAACAATTTAATCTAGCACTTCTAGCAATTACTTCTGCAGTCAGAAAATATCCACAACAAGTCACCACCACTACCAGAGTTAAACATGTAAATTGTGCAAGCACTGGATGCAACATAATAAATAATTCCAATCATTACATACCAGTTGCGTCTTTAGGGTTGAACAAATAAGCTGTGTGTATGTTGAGGACCAAACATTTTATACCCATGCTTATCTGCCAGGTGCGCATGTAAAAGTAGTCCCTCCAGAAATCCTGGCTCAATTTTTTAGTTCCACCTGTGTTTTTGGTTATCTGCCCTCTTGAGCCTGGAGTTCTTTAAAGGAAGAGCTGCCATTGTGCTCATGTTTTGAGTGTTCTGTTTTTTGACGCAACAATCATAGTAAGTACATTTCTTCTCAATAAAGTAGCTATCTGCAAAGTCAGTGCTAGTAAGAAAAGACAAATGTGAGTGTTAGTTCAGGAAAGGCAATTGTTTTATGTATTTTTTCTTACAATCAATCTTAAATCTTAAGATTTTATGTGCGCTATGTAATAATGACTGTTGTCAGTTTACTAACATAATGATTGGGTGAGTTAATTGGGTGTCATCAACATAAACGTACGTACCGGTAGGTACAGGTTGGCCCAGAAGGGTGTGTGCGTGCGTGCGTGCATGTGGGTGTGTTTAGCAGTGGAGGGAACTCAGAGGACGAAGGGAAGGAATTTCATTTCAAATTTCATTTTTAGATAAAACTACACTAAATGTTCAAATGTAACCAAATACATGATTAAAAAACATCATTTTGCAATAAAGGACTACAGTGTTTCACCAGCACCCTCTGGTAGCACCATGGTGTAGCCAGAGGACAGCTGTTTTCCATCCTCCTCTGGCTACATTAACTTCAATACAAAACCCAGAGGCTTGTGTTCCTCACCCCGTTCAAAGACCTACATAGTAATTGTAACAACTAGTCAACGCTTTTGCATATAACTGACATGCTATCCATGCAATCAAAGGAGAAGAATTAACCTATTGCTGCATGTGTGATTTAGAAGATTGGTGAGTTGGTGATAGCTAGTTGAGCATTTATGGAATATTATTCAATTGAAATTAGGTTCTTCAAGCTACAGGAGAGGGAAGACGTAGATTATATAGTTGAAGTCGGACGTTTACATACACTTATGTTGGAGTCATTTAACCACTCCACAAATTTCTTGTTAACAACTATAGTTTTGGCAAGTCGGTGAGGACATCTACTTTGTGTATGACACAAGTCATTTTCCAACAATTGTTTACAGACAGACTATTTCACTTATAATTCACTGTACACAATTCCAGGGGTCAGAAGATTACATACACTAAGTTGACTGTGCCTTTAAACAGCTTGGAAAAATCCATAAAATGATGTCATGGCTTTAGAAGCTTCTGATAAGCTAATTGACATATTTGAGTCCAATGGAGGTGTACCTGTGGATGTATTTCAAAGCCTACCTTCAACCTCAGTGCCTCGTTGCTTGACATCATGGGGAAATCAAAAGAAATCAGCCAAGACCTCAGAGAAAAAATTGTAGACCTCCACAAGTCTGGTTCATCCTTGGAGCAATTTCCAAACGCCTGAAGGTATCACGTTCATCTGTACAAACAATGGTACGCAAGTATAAACACCATGGGACCACCAGCCGTCATACAGCTCAGGAAGGAAACATGTTCTGTCCTCTAGAGATGAACGTCCTTTGGTGCAAAGTGCAAATCAATCCCAGAACAACAGCAAAGACCTTGTGAAGATGTAGAGGAAACAGGTACAAAAGTATCTATATCCACAGTAAAACGAGTCCTATATCGACATAACCTGAAAGGCCGCTCAGCAAGGAAGAAGCCACTGCCCAAAACTGCCATTAAAAAGCCAGACTACGGTTTGCAACTGCACATGGGGACAAAGTACTTTTTGCAGAAATGTCCTCTGGTCTGATGAAACAAAAATAGAACTGTTTGGCCATAATGACCATCGTTATGTTTGGAGGGAAAAGGGGGAGGCTGCAAGCCGAAGAACACCATCCCAACCGTGAAGCAAGGGGTGGCAGCATCATGTTGTGGGGTGCTTTGCTGCAGGAGGGACTGGTGCACTTCACAAAATAGATGGCATCATGAGTCTGGAAGATTAGTGGATATATTGAAGCAACATCTCAAGACATCAGTCAGGAAGTTAAAGCTTGGTCGCAAATGAGTCTTCCAAATGAACAATGACCCCAAGCATACTTCCAAAGTTGGCAAAATGGCTTAAGGACAACAAAGTCAAGGTATTGGAGTGGCCATCACAAAGCCCTGACCTCAATCCTGTAGAAAATTTTGGGCAGATCTGAAAAAGCATGTGCGAGCAAGGAGGCCTACACACCTGACTCAGTTACACCTGATCTGTCTGGAGGAATGGGCCAAAATTCCCCCAACTTATTTGGGAAGTTTGTGGAAGGCTATCCGAAACATTTGACCCAAGTTCAACAATTTAAAGGCAATGCTACCAAATACTAATTGAGTGTATGTGAACTTCTGACCCACGGAATGTGATGAAAGAAATAAAAGCTGAAATAAATAATTAGCCTCCTTTATTTTATTCTGACATTTCACATTCTTAAAATAAAGTGGTGATCCTAACTGACCTAAGACAGGGAATTTTTAAGAGGATTAAATGTCAGGAATTGTGAAAACTGAGTTTAAATGTACTTGGCTAAGGTGTATGTAAACTTCCGACTTCAACTGTATATTGTTTTCTTGCTTATAGAACTTTAATTTTGTGTTGAATTAGTGCAATTTATTACAATTTGCCTTGAGAACTTTAGTAGCAAGTCACTTGCTAGATGCCAAAGTGAGGTTGTCTCTGCCAGAATGGCTAGCTAATGCTAACGACAATGTAATCGATTTTTGGTTGAAGAATCCCTTTCATTGCCCACATCAGATTCAAGCTTCTGGGAAAAAGCTACATCGATTCAGGTCTGCGTATTCAAACTGCGCAACACAACGAGAAGGTAAGAAGGTAAGAAGAGACAGGGATGTTCTCAAGCAGTTAATCAACACACAATCAAAAATTGTCTTTTAGGGGGCATGGTTAGTTTCCCTAACAAGGGAAGGTACAAGGATCTTGCAGAGGTAATTGCACATTAACATGCTCTACCTTCTCTGGGAATGTCGAAATCAATTCAGAATGATTTGATAGCTTCCATCGCATCATCCATTAAAAGTGACATTAAAAGAGTGGTTGACACAGCCCATTTTCTCGCATGGTAAATGATTGAAACCACAGACACCAGCAATTGCTTGCAGTTGTCAGTTATCATCAATTATGTGGATGGGCTACTATTGGGCTACTTTGATGTGTCAAGTGAGAGAGYTGCGTAGTCTGTGTTTGACTTTGTGAATTTGGACTTTAACTTCATGGAGAAACTTGTTGCCCAAAACTATGATGGTCGCTGCTGTAATGGAATGTATCTGCTATTTGTATTTACAGCTAAGTCCCCTCCTGTTCCCTGATTTAAGAGGTGATGACCACTCCACCACCAGTGTCAACTCTGATATGAACTGAAGCAATGTCTCATGTGCCCTCTCATCCACTTGCGCATTGAATGCTTCCTTTTCAAGCACTGTGGGTAGCCCTGTCCATTTTCTCTCATTTCTGTATGTAGAGTCAATCACATTCACAAATACAATCACATTATTACACAGCAATGTGATTTTACTCCTTGCTTGGACTAACTCATTCTTAGCTCTTTTGTTTAACTGTGTTGTGTCATTGTTGTTTGTCTTCCCAGTCAACTCCTGTCCTTCCCTCAGTGGAAGAGTTGAGCTCTTCTCCAACACAATCCATCTATGATGAGCCTGTCCTGCACTGAAGCCTCTGAACACCTCAAATAAAATAAAATGTATTTATATAGCCCTTCTTACATCAGCTGATATCTCAAAGTGCTGTACAGAAACCCAGCCTAAAACCCCAAACAGCAAGCAATGCAGGTGTAGAAGCACGGTGGCTAGAGGAAAAAACTCCCTAGAAAGGCCCAAAACCTAGGAAGAAACCTAGAGAGGAACCAGGCTATGAGGGTGGCCAGTCCTCTTCTGGCTGTTCCGGGTGGAGAATCTAACAGAACATGGCCAAGATGTTCAAATGTTCATAAATGACCAGCATGGTAAATAATAATAATCACAGTAGTTGTCGAGGGTGCAACAAGTCAGAACCTCAGGAGTAAATGTCAGTTGGCTTTTCATAGCCAATCATTGAGAGTATCTCTACCGCTCCTGCTGTCCTAGAGAGTTGAAACAGCAGGTCTGGGACAGGTAGCACGTCCGGTGAAGAGGTCAGGGTTCCATAGCCGCAGGCAGAACAGTTGAAACTGGAGCAGCAGCACGCCAGGGGACTGGGGACAGCAAGGAGTCATCATGCCAGTAGTCCTGAGGCATGTCCTAGGGCTCAGGTCTCCGAGAGAGAGAAAGAAAGAAAGAGAGAAAGAGAGAATTAGAGAGAGCATACTTAAATTCACACAGGACACTGGATAAGCAGGAGAAGTACTCCAGATATAACAGACTGACCCTAGCCCTCCGACACATAAAACTACGTGCAGCCTAAATACTGGAGGCTAAGACAGGAGGGGTCAGGAGACACTGTGGCCCCATCCGATGATCCCCCGGACAGGGCCAAACAGGCAGGAATATAACCCCACCCAACTTTGCCAAAGCACAGCCCCCACCCACTAGAGGGATATCTTCAACCACCAACTACCATCCTGAGACCAAGGCGAGTATAGCCCACAAAAAGATCTCCGTCCACGGCAAACCCAAGGGGGGGGGCCGCCAACTCAACCCTGTCCTGCACTCTGAAGTCAAATCTCTGAACAACCTCAACTCATAGTCCATACCCCATTCAGTCACTGGTGGTCGTTCTCCGTGTGCGGTTTCCGCAACCACTGTGACTGGTATATCATGTCTTTCCCACCTCCTAAATTGTTCAAATCACCAGCCTCCACTGGTGTTGGGTGAGCTAATGTAGGTGTTAGCGTGGTTCGTCCTGCGAGTTGTACTTTTAAGTTAGGACACTGCCACGAACTGAGAGGTCGCTGGTTGGATAATTTTTATTTGCACCTGCACACGAAGAAACAAAAACACACAAATATTTTAGCCCTTGCGCAGTCACAGCTCTTCAGCACCTTGCTATGCCGAAGGTCAGGCAAAAGGAGAGAGCGTCAAAAATAAAATAACAGGTGCTGTGTCCACCACCTTCAGTGCACAAACAGCACACCATACAATACAAGTAAAATGAATACTAGAACATAATTCGGACAAAATAAAAGACATACCTGCACACGAAGAAACAACACACAATATTTTAGCCCTTGGCGCAGTCACAGCTCTCAGGCACCTGCACAAGCACATGGACACTCACTCAAACACTGTCCCAAGTACTCACAAGTTACAATAGATACCATAGTTAGCGAGCTCGGTGAAACTTGTTAACATAAATCTTTATATTGTCCACATTGTAACAAACTTATGGTTGCATAACAGCACATTGTGTAACATTACCACGGTTTTATATTGAACAATTTCGGAGCCAAGGACAACATACCTCGCTAGCCGAAGGTCAGGCAAAAGAGAACAATAAGGGGGTACGGAAATACAGATAACCCGCGATGGGCCAAACCAAAATATACAAAACTTTTACAATCACGTGTATGGACAATATTGATATGAAAAAGTGTTTGTACACCAAAGAATAACATTAGCTATGCAGCTGTAATTAAATAAAAAAACACACTGAATTATTATTATTATTATCAAATGATTAACATCCCCTCTTGACCTGGCCTATTTGAATTGGTRCTTGTGTGCAACTTGGTGCATAATCTAGGGGAACAACATCACACTGCTACATAGGCATGTAGGTACAGTATGTTGGTGTTGCCTCACACATGAACAGCTCCTGTACTCATTACATTTTTTAGATGGTTTTGTGGTAATGACAGTACTACGAAGTGCATAGTGCTGGTTAGAACATGGCATCGAATCCAGCCTGAGTTGGTAAATGCTACATATTATTTACAGTATATTTTCATGCATGTATGTGCATATATTATACAGTATTGAATATGTTATATAATTACGAAATAAGGCCCAAGGAGGTGTGGTATATTGGCCATATATCACAAACCCCCAAGGTGCCTTATTGCTATTAGAAACTGGTTACCAATGTAATTAGATCAGTAAAAATACATGTTTTGTCATACCCTTGGTATACAGTCTGATATCCCTGCACAGCGTCTATTTGCGCCCCTACTGGATGGAAACTACAAGTGTAATGGCTGTGCTCAATGCAATGGCACTTATTAATGTAGATCCTTCAAACACCCCCAAACAGAGAAACAGATCCCAATCAAAGGTGTTATCACGTGCTCCACTAAGGCAGTTATTTATCTTAGAACTTGTCCCTGTGGTAAAAATTATGTGGGTAAAACAAAGCGCAAATTAAAAGTACGAATCTCGGAGCATCGTAGCGCCATCAGGTGCAAAAACTCTACTTACCCAGTTGCAGCCCACTTTTTGGAAGCAAACCACTCGATTTCGTCCCTACGTTATATCGGCATCGAACATGTCACCCTCCCTAGGAGAGGGGGTAACCTCGACAATTTACTGTTAAAACGAGAGGCTGCCTGGATCTTTAATTTAAAGACCCTTGCTCCCTTCTGTCTCAACGTAGACTTTGATCTGAAGCCATTCTTGTGATTGTTGTGATTTTGCTATTGTAAATGTTTGTAGGCCTATGTGGCCGAATTGTATCTATGATCGTATGCTATCCATTCATGTTTTTGGTATGTTATTTTTATATCTGAAGATTAACCAATGATATCAGGCCACACCCGGCCATGATTACAGACACTTGTGTGTGTCCTTTGACACTATATAAACTAGTCACCCCGCAGTGTTTGTCATTATACCCTGATGAAGACAGCTTGTCTGCTGAAACGTTGGTTATTAAATTATTGCATCTGAGCTCCTAGTGTGCGGCTCTCCTTTAATTTTTTAAGTGTTCTTCTCCGCTAGCCAGCACCTCGCCTAAATAGGTGTGCGTTTCATTCACCTCTAGATATACGGTCTGATATACCACGGCTGTCAGCCAATCAGCATTCAGGGCTCGGACCACCCAGTTTATAATACTCAATAAGCTGTTCACTTCTGTGAGAGAGTTTGCGGATATACCAGAGGGAAAGCATATGCTATGAAAGCTACTCAAATCATTCCTTTTGACCAAAGTATGTTTTCTCCCTCCATTGAGTGGTACTATATGTTTTTTTATTGTTGCGTTATTGTAGTTTAGGTAGACAGATCAACAAAGGGTGGGAGTTCTCAAAATCCAACAAACAGTTGTGTGAAATCTACAAGTCAAGAGAACACCAGTCTACAACAATAAATGAGTACTTTGGTCACCTTGCTTAGGCAATTATGCAGAATCTGGTTGTCTTCTACCCAGATTGGATCACTTAGGGCTTTCATTTAGAGATGACCCCATGGGACTGCCATAGCAACAGCTTTAGACGGCAATCAATCAACCCCCCCTCCACCATGTTATTGTGGCTGAAGACAGATGACCTAATCGTGGTCAAATAATGATTATATAAAGCAGACACTCACCGGCTTCTACTAACAGTGCATGGCTTCTACTGTTGTGCACAGAATTGCTCACTCATTTATTTCAATTTCGAGCACTTAGGGTGCTTGTGTTTGTGATGTCATTCATTTTTCCATGGAATTAAACTTGACCTTTTTAAATTGGACCTTTTTCACATTTCAAGGCGAGCTAATGCACTACAAAAAAAGCCATACATCACTGTAATGGTATTTTAAACTGATAGCCACTACCATCTCATGTACTGTTCAGTGGAGGCTCCATAGAGGAGGAAGGGGAGGACCACCCTCCTCAGTGAAATTTAATGAAAATAAAAATAGTGAAATATTAAAGTTATCCTTTTTAGATAAAACTATACTAAATATATTCATGTCACCAAATAATTGATTAAAATACACTGTTTTGCAATAAAGGTCTACAGTAACTTCAACAGCACTGTCTGGGGTAGCACCAGCTAGCTTCCGTCCTCCTCTGGCTACATTGACTTGAGGCTCGTAGGCCTCACCCCCTTCCACAGACATACATGGTAATTATGACCACTTCCGGAGGACGTCCTCCAACCAATCAAAGCTTTTGCAGTATGAACTGACATGTTGTCCATCCAATCATAGAATTAGGATCAGAGAATGAACCTAGGGAGTGGAATTGGGATTGTGCCACAGAGCATTATGGGGGTTCTATGTGTTGAGAGGCTTGGTGACATTGTTGGATAGAGATAATGAGTGAAGAGTGATAGTTGAGCATTTTTTGTATATTATTCAATTCAAATTATTTTTTTCAAATTACAGGAGACGGAGAAGGTACCTAGCTAGCTACAAGCACGAGTGTGCAGTTTTCTCTGCCATAAAGATAGAATGGCCAACACTGCCGAAAATGTTGTGGACTTTTTGTTGAAGAACCCCTTTCATTCTCTGGGGTACACGGAAAAGGTGTGAATTAAAAGTGAGGGTCGACCTCTGCCCGAGATCAGTTTCATGAAGAGAGATGCAAAGATGATCGCGTTCAATACCAACCGGTATKAAAAGTATAGCTGGTTAACAGGGAGCCTTAGATCAGGCAGCCTGTATTGCTGGACTTCCCTGCTTTTTGGAAAGTCTGAGCCTTGGTCGAAAGGTGGGTGCAGTGACCTGAAAAACATTGATCGTTCAGCTAAACGAAAAAACTAAAGCAGGGCATGCAAGAATTTGCTTGTAGAGGACACGACGAGAGGGAACGTTCCGTTAACAAGGGCAACTACAAGGAGCTTGCAGAGGTAATTGCACATCACGATGCTTTACTTGCTGAACATATGGAACTTTCTACTGTCTTTTCTGGCATGTCGAAAACAATTCCGAATGATTTAATAGCTTCCATCACATTATCCATTAAAAGTCAGATTAAAGTGAGAGGTTGACGCAGTGCATTTTTTTTGCATGCGCTCAGGTAGGCTTTCCACTTTCCTCCAGTATTTATTTAGCAAAGATGATAACACCTAATTACTCCGGACAGACACAAACAAAAACGCATTACATACATTTTGCAACAGCCTAGGCTACACCTAAACATTAGAAATCTGGCATGCTGTATCAGATGAAAACAAGACTATTTTTCAGTCTGTTCAACCACTCTGGGACCTACACCAGTCTGCTTGCAGTTGTCAGAAGCCACTTCTGGCTMGCAGAAACCACTTCTCATGTGCCTGCTCATCCACTGGCACATTGAATGTTTCCCCTCCAAGCACTGGAGTACCCCACCAATTTTCTCTCATTACTGTATGTAGAGTCAATCACTTACACAATCACATTAATATACATCAATGATTTTACTCCGTGCTTAGACTAACTCATTCCTAGCTCTTTTGTCTAACTGTGTAGTCTCATAGTTTTTTGTCTTCCCAGTCAGATCCTGTCCTGCACTGGTCAAGCCTCTGAACACCTCAACTCATGCCTCATACCCTCATTCAATCACTGCTGTGATCCCTTTCCAACACYGTGTAAGTAGCCCTCTCATTACCATTCTCCATAATYTTGTACTATAAATGTCTTTATTAAATGCTTTCGGTTAAAATAATTAGTCTTTGACAATTTCTGAAACACTGTGGTCTCCGTGAGTTCCGCGCCTATACCGTGCYTGTCCCATCCTCCTCAGTTTTTCCAGMRACCAGACTCCATTGGTACTGTTGTACTTGTGCTTCTCCTCCCAAGTCTCAGTCGATTGGACACCCCACCAACAACAGTGGCAGCTTGTTCTAAGGAACATGAATAAAGAAAGGAACCTGAAGCAAATGAGTACGAGTTCAAGAGGAAAGAGGAAAGGAAGAGAGAACAATGACACTGCTAATTATGCTAATGTAGTTGGCTGAATTAGCACAACAGAACCCAAAGCTGTTTCATCCACAGTTCCAGAGGGCCCCGGTCCAAAATGCCCCAGCCTCCATCTGTGGCCCTATCCACAAAGTGTCTCAAAAAGGTCCTAGGAATCCTCCCAGCTCAGAGTTGGTTTTAGGATGATGTCAAGACACTGCCCAGACAAGCTCTGAGCCAGGAGAAAAATCAACTCATAAAAGCTTATATCAGTAGGTAATCACGACAGTTTGAAGTATCGCAAAGGAAAGATAGTGATGACGCTCATTGACATTGTTGCAAAGGATGAGGGTTATACAACGGGTGGTTCTAATGCTGGATGCTAATTGGTTAAACCCACTTTCCAGCCATGTCTATTCCACAAATTACCACCGGCTAAATCTATGATGTTGAAATGCCTATTTACTGTTCCATCTCACTGCACAATCCACTGTCTCATCAGCTCCAACAGGCAATTTACAGTATATACAAGATCTACACTGTAAAAACCAGCATTTGGTTTTCAACAGCYSCGTTTTGTAATAACCTTGCTTTCTGTCTCTACAACATTTGCAACAATGTTTCAATATTGAAATTCAATCTCCAGCTGTTCTATGGTAATGAACGTGTCATGACGAGACAGACAGGCMGGCAGCTTTTCTCAGCCAGTCAAAATCATGAATCAGCATATTTTTTTAGGGATATATACAAAGAAATGTCAATAGAAAACATGACATTTAACTAGTTTGCTGTCATTCCAGCTTCATTTGTAAGTGATTGTGTTAGATGTGTAGTTGGCTATCTCTTCTGAACAGTAGCCTTGTGAGAGAGCAAATGTTCTATGCCAGGCACAGCATCAGCACATCATTAGCTCATTGTTATGGATGTATCCCCCAAAAAATCACGAGAAAACAGCTTAAACAAATGCAATTGCAGCTAGTTTGCTGTTATTCTGGCAGCACTGTTTGACGTGACTTTGTTAGCCGCTTAGCAACTCTAAATCGCTTTGGCACAATAGGCAGCAAGTCATTTGCCGATAATGTTACATATAAAGTTGCATACTTGTTTGAAAGGTCTATCATTTTCATCGAACACAATCAAAGTTAACATAAGCCCTAGATGCCATCAATTGCKCAATTTATAGGCATGCCCATAAATGTAACAACTTGATATTGCGCTCCAAAGGTATAACTTGAAATAACATGATGTAGGTAATTAAATAATCGAAAGAAAAACGTGTTTATTTATAAGCATAGTATTTTTGCTTACATTATATATACAAAAGTATGTGGACAACCCTTCAAATTAGTGGATTCGGCTATTTCAGCAATACCCGTTGCTGATAGGTGTATAAAATTGAACACACCGCCATGCAATCTCCATAGACAAACATTAGCAGTAGAKRGGCCTTACAGAAGAGCTCAGTGACCTTCAACATGGCACCGTCATAGGATGCCAACTTTCCAACAAGTCAGTTCATCAAATTTCTGCCCTGCTAGATCAGCCCTGCTAGATCAGCCCTGGTCAACTGTAAGTGCTGTMATTGTYAAGTGGAAACGTCTAGGCGCAACAACGGCTCAGCCGCGAAGTGATAGGCCACACAATCTCAATGAACAGGACGGTCTGTCCTCAGCTGCAACACTCACCACCGAGRTCTAAACTGCCTCTGGAAGCAATGTCAGCAARAACTGTTCATTATTGTGCTGACGTTATTGTGCTGACAAGCAGCCATTGGATTCTGGAACAGTGAAACACGTTCTCTGGAGWGATGAATCACGCTTCACCATCTGGCAGTCCGATGTACGATTTTGGGTTTGATGGATGCCAGAAGAACGCTACCTGCCTAAATGCATAGCGCCAACTGTAATGTTTGGTGGAGGAATAAAGGTCTAGGGCTATTTTTCATGGTTTGGACTAGGCCCTTTAGTTCCAGTGAAGGGAAATCTTAACGCTATAGTATACAATGACATTCAAGATGATTCTGTGCTTCCAACTTTGTGGCAACAGTTTGGAGAAGGCCCTTTCCTGTTTCAGTATGACAATGCCCCGTTGCACAAAGTGAGATCCATACAGAAATGGCTTTTCGAGATTGGTGTGGAAGAACTTGAGTGGCCTGCACAGACCCCTGACCTCAACCCCATCGAACACCTTTGGAATGAATTGGAACGCCGACTGCGAGCCAGGCCTAATTCCCCAACATCAGTGCCCAACCTCACTAATGCTCTTGTGGCTGAATGGAAGCAAGTCCCCGCAGCAATGTTCCAACATCTAGTGGAAAGTATTCCCAGAAGAGTTGAGGCTGTTATAGCAGCAAAAGGGGGGCCAACTCCATATTAATGCCTATAATTTTGGAAGGAGATGTTCGACGAGCAGGTGTTCACATACMTTTTGTCATGTAGTGTATCACGTGAAATAGGCCTCGTGAAATCATTGTCAAAAGCGCAATAAATATTGTTGCATGTAGGTCTAGATTATTTATGGATTGACCATATAGAAATATTAAAACATTATTTGAACAACWCCAAAGCAATTGCATGTGGTTTTCTATTATCAAGACACCTGCWGGTAACTCTTAACTGGTTAGGACAGCTCAAGAGGTCTCTTAAATATCTGTAGACTAGGTGGGATTCTAACAACTAAAGAGGCTTCATCCATAGCTTTTGTTTTTAACCATAAGAGTAGGAGTAAAATGTCTCTATTCTCAGCACTTACGACAAATATTCTACTCTGAAACGCTTAGTGGATACTGGCCCTGGTCTCCCCCACTGGCCCACAATGATGTCCCACACCTTCCCTCGCCTCCCCTCTCTTTGAAACTTTATATTGGCAATATGGCTGACAAACCCCTAGATAGACATAGGCTCAAATTCCCCATGCGTCAGCTGTTCGGCTGGTGAGCTTTTGTRGAAGCGGAACCGTTTATGAAGTGGCAAAAGCATCATTTTAGTCACATATTCTCTCAGGGCAKGATAACTTGGAGAAGTGTTTTGGATCCTCTTTGAGAAGCCCTTCCCAAAATGTCTTGCACTGATCGTGAGCTCCATTTGAGACATCCCTGAGAGGTGGAGCTGAGGAGGTGTTTATTTTAAAACCAGGTCAATCATGTTATCTGGTGTTATTTTGCCATTGATCTTGGTCCTGAATCGTGAGTGACTATGCCTCATCACCCCATGCCTCGGGAGTTGGTGGATTAGTCCCTACACCCTACATAAGCACTGACATACACGCACACACATGCACATACTATACGCACACACACTAAGCTTGCGGAGGCCCAAGAGTGGCTTGCCATTGGCAAAGTCAGTGGCCCATGATTTTGTGTTCATTTYAGCAAGGCACTTAACCCTCATTTGCTCTAGGGGCGCCGCACTACTATGGCTGACCCTGTAAAACAACACATTTCACTGCATCTATCCGGTGTATGTGACAATAAAACATCTTATTTTTTATTATGATTTACAGTGGGCCCGTGACTATAGTGGTGTGCTGCCTAATATGTGCCAGTGAATAAGTACTTGCTAGCTGACATACACACACACACTGCACAAGACCTTCTCCAGCCTGACCAAGACTGAGGTTGTCTTAGGCAGGGGGAATCTGTTTCCCAATAAGTTAATTCAGACACACACACTCAAACACACACACACAGGAGGTTATTTGGACTCTCCATATGAGAGACGAAATAAGAATGGAGATGTTTGCAAGTTGCGTGGCGTTTCACCATTTTAGTTAGCTCCCATGCCCCAAACCATGGCAAGTCTCCAGTCGTTTCCCCTTGGTTAGGTGGATGTTCCTGGGTACAGCTGGGGGTTTCTAGTCAAGCTTTCTCTCTGGGCCCTTGGGGTTAACGTGTCATTCAGAGTGGATTCTCTGGTTCTCCCGCCTACTCTAAATTATTCAAATGTTTACCAAGATGTCGCAATGCGGTTTAGAGTTTGTTTTGCCTTCTGAAGTGGCCCTTYTTATTCCAGCTATTACAAAAWTCTTGGAAATGATTGCAGAGGCTATTTCATGGCACACCAGGAACTTGTGTCATCTTCATTTGAATGAAGAAGTGAGAAGCAATCAGGCAGAGGTGGTTTCACCTAACGTCCCCTTGGTGTAGCTAGCTGAAGAGGGCTATGTCGTCGTATTCATTTTGTATCACAGGATCTGTGAATTGTGTATGCGTGCATGTCTGTTTAATGGTGGTGGTTTGTATCTGGCATGGATGTGRCCAAGAGGCAGCTCCGGTTCCTCAGTCACAGATTCTTCCAGACAACCCCCCCTTCCTGCCCTCCGACCAACACACGCACATATTCCTCCCATCCCTCAACCCTCCACTAAACTGAAAATCTCTCTCTCGCACACACATGCACACACACAAAGGCGTAGTAGTCGGAGGGCATATGTCCCCCCCAATGTTAAAAGCAGGTAAAATGGTCCCCCCCTAATAAAAATTGTATAAATACAATTCTGCAAGACTTTTATTTTGAAAAAGAGTCACCAGATTTCTCTATTGGTTACACAGACTTTTGGCCTCCCATCCTATTCTAACCACRTCTCGCCAGCTTTGTATTCATGTTACCTGATGAAATTGCTGTACAATATGATCTTGTTGCCATCTAATGCACATTCAGATGTCATAAATCAGCACTGCAGAGCTCTCCCTGTCCTATGCCGTGCCTTGATTGTATTACTGTTGATGATATCTGGAAATGTGCATGTACACCCTGGCCCATCTACTGTTGCTAGCCCCAATTCTGACTTGTGCTCTGATATCTGCTTCACTGATTTCTGCTCTTGTAAAAGCCTGGGTTTTCTGCATGTTAACATTAGAAGCTTATTACCTAAAATATATTATTTGAAAGTGTGGATTCACAGCTCCAAACCAGATGTGTTGGTTATTACTGAGATGTGGTTAAGGAAGAGTGTTTTGAATACTGATGTTAATCTTTCTGGTTATAACCTTTTTCGGCAAGACAGATCTTATAAAGTTGGGGGAGTGCCAATCTTRACCAAGGATCACCTTCAGTGCTCGGTTGTCTCCACCAAGTCTGTCCCAAACAATTTGATTTSCTGGTTTTAAGCATTAAACTTTCAAATGGCTCTTTGTTYACTGTTGCTGGGTGCTATCGTTCTCCATCAGCACCAGCCTGTACCCTACCRGCCCTAAGCTCTCTRCTGGCCCCTTACACCAAGTCTGAATTTGTCCTGCTAGGTGACCTAAACTGGGACATARTTAAACCACCTGACCAAGTSCTAAAGCAATGGGACTCCCTAAATCTTTCTCCAAACACCCAGAAAAGGCTACTCTGTTAGCCTCACAAATAATCCTGATAGGTATCAGTCTGGTGTTTTCTGTAATGACCTTAGRGATCACAAGTGTCTATGATCATTTGTCATAGATGCTTGRTAAGAAACTTTAATGAGCAAGCCTTCCTTCATGAACTGYCCTCTGTAAAATYGTATAGAATCAGRTTGATCCCCTCTGTRGAAGACGCTTGGACCTTCTTTTTTGATATTWTCAGTGGTATTGTTAACAAACAAGCAACCATAAAGAAAATTAGAAATTAAAAACAGGTTCAGCCCCTGGTTCAACCGTGATCTTGCAGAGTTACTCCACCTCAAGAATTGCATTTGGTGAAAGGCACACACATACTCAGGCTGACTGGCTGTCGTTCAGGCAAATAAGAAATAAGTGCACTCAGGTTATCTGGAAGGCCAAAGTTAGTTACTTTAAGGAGCAGTTCTCTCTCTGTGGGTCTAACCCCAAGAAATTCTGGAACCTGGAAAATAAACCCTCCTCCTCACAGCTGCCCATGTCCCTTAATYTTGATGATGTGGTTGTCACTGACAAGAAGCACATAATTGAGCTCTTTAATCACCACTTCATTAAGTCAGGATTCCTATTTGACTCAGCCATGCCTCCTTGCCCGTCCAACATTTCCTCATCTCCCACCCCTTCTAATGCGACTATCCGTGATGCTTCTCCCTCTTTTTCCCATGCCCCGCTACAAAGTTTCTCCCTGCAGGCAGTCACTGAGTCTGAGGTGCTACAGGAGCTCCTGAAATTTCACCCCAAAATAGACCCTTTCTTCTTTAAGGTTGCTGTCCCTATCACCGCAAAGCCTATCTCCGACCTTTTTAACCTGTCTCTCCTTTCTGGCGACGTTCCCATTGCTTGGAAGGCAGCCACGGTTTGTCCTTTATTTAAAGAGGGAGATCAAGCTGATCCTAACTGMTATAGGCCTGTTTCTWTTTTGCCCTGTTTATCAAAAGTGTTGGAAAAACMTGTCAATAATCAACTGACTGGCTTTCTTGATGTCTATAGTATTCTTTCTAGTATGCAGTCTGGTTTCCGCTCAGGTTATGGATGTGTCACTGCAACCTTAAAGGTCCTCAATGATGTCACCATTGCCCTTGATTCTAAGCAATGTTGTGCTGCTATTTTTATTGACTTGGCCAAAGCTTTTGATATGGTAGACCATTTCATTCTTGTGGGCKGGCTAAGGAGTATTGGTGTATCTGAGGGGTCTTTGGCCTAGTTTGCTATCTACCTCTCTCAAAGATTGCAGTGTATAAAGTCAGAACATCTGCTTTCTCAGCCACTGCCTGTCACCAAGGGAGTACCCCAAGGCTCTAACCTAGGCCCCACYCTCTTCTCAATTTACATCAACAACATAGCTCAGACAGTAGGAAGCTCTCTCATCCATTTATATGCAGATGATACAGTCTTATACTCAGCTGGCCCCTCCCCGGATTTTGTGTTAAATGCTCTACAACAAAGCTTTCTTAGTGTCCAACAAGCTTCTCTACCCTTAACCTTGTTCTGAACATCTCCAAAACAAAGGTCATGTGGTTTGGTAAGAAGAATGACCCTCTCCCCACAAGTGTGATTACTGCCTCTGAGGGTTTAGAGGTTGAGGTAGTCACCTCATACAAGTACTTGGGAGTATGGCTAGATGGTACACAGTCCTTCTCTCAGCACATATCAAAGCTGCAGGCTAAAGT
This sequence comes from Salvelinus sp. IW2-2015, assembly GCF_002910315.2. Lineage (NCBI taxonomy): Eukaryota > Metazoa > Chordata > Actinopteri > Salmoniformes > Salmonidae > Salvelinus > Salvelinus sp. IW2-2015. The sequence goes on along the minus strand of NC_036875.1, from coordinate 8,683,582 downwards.
TGAATTCACTGTGTTAAATGAGGCCTCACCTCCTGGTTACACTAGTGACTATATCCCCTGCGCATCCCGCAAGGGCGGAGGTGTTGCTAACATTTATGATAGCAAATTTCAATTTACAAAAAAAKCTGACGTTTRAGTCTTTTGAGCTTCTAGTCATGAAATCTATGCAGCCTACTCAATCACTTTTTATAGCTACTGTTTACAGGCCTCCTGGGCCATATTCAGCGTTCCTCACTAAGTTCCCTGAATTCCTATCGGACCTTGTAGTCATGGCAGATAATATTCACATTTTTGGTGACATAATATTCACATGGAAAAGTCCACAGACCCACTCCAAAAGGCTTTCGGAGCCATCATCGACCCGGTGGGTTTTGTCCAACATGACTCTGGACCTACTCACCGCCACAGTCATACTCTGGACCTAGTTTTGTCCCGTGGAATAAATGTTGTGGATCTTCCTCATAATCCTGGACTATCGGACCACCATTTTATTACGTTTGCAATCGCAACAAATAATCTGCTCAGACCCAACCATGGATTATCAAAAGCTGTGCTATAAATTCTCGGACAACCCAAAGATTCCTACACGSCCTTCCAGACTCCCTCCACCTACCCAAGGACATCAGAGTACAAAAATCACCTAACCACCTAACTGAGGAACTCAATTTAACCTTGCGCAATACCCTAGATGCAGTCACAACCCTAAAAACTAAAAACATTTGTCATAAGAAACTAGCTCCCTGGTATACAGAAAATACCCAAGCTCTGAAGCAAGCTTCCAGAAAATTGGAATGGAAATGGCACTACACCAAACTGGAAGTCTTCCGACTAGCTTGGAAAGACAGTACCGTGCAGTATCGAAGAGCAGCAGTATCGACTGCTGCTCGATCATCCTATTTTTCCAACTTAATTGAGGAAATTAAGAACAATCCAAAATTTATTTTTGATACTGTCGCAAAGCAAACTAAAAAGCAGCATTCCCCAAGAGAGGATGGCTTTCTCTTCAGCAGCGATAAATTCATGAACATCTTTGAGGAAAAGATCATGATCATTAGAAAGCAAATTACAGACTCCTCTTTAAATCTGCGTATTCCTCCAAAGCTCAGTTGTCCTGAGGCTGCACAACTGTGCCAGGACCTAGGATCAAGGGAGAGACTCAAGATTTTTAATACTATATCTCTTGACACATTGATGAAAATAATAATGGCCTCTAAACCTTCAAGCTGCATACTGGACCCCCTATTCCAACTAAACTACTAAAAGAGCTGCTTCCTGTGCTTGGCCCTCCTATGTTGAACATAATAAATGGCTCTCTATCCACCGGATGTGTACCAAACTCACTAAAAGTGGCAGTAATAAAACCTCTCTTGAAAAGTCCAAAGAAACAAAGATATCTTCTGATGAATCTGACAATTAATCTTGATGGTTGTACAGTCGTCTCAAATAAAACTGTGAAGGACCTCGGCGTTACTRGGGACCCTGATTTCTCTTTAGACAAACATATCAAGACTGTTTCAAGGACAGCTTTTTTTCCATCTAAGTAACATTGCAAAAATCTGAAACTTTCTGTCCAAAAATTATGCAGAAAAATGAATCCATGCTTCTGTCACTTCTAGGTTTGAATACTGCAATGCTCTACTTTCCGGCTACCCAGAAAAAGCACTAAATGAACTTCAGTTAGTGCTAAACACTGCTGCTAGAATCTTGACTAGAACCAAAATATTTGATCATATTACTCCAGTGCTAGCCTCTCTACACMGGTTCCTGTTAAGGCAAGGGCTGATTTCAAGGTTTTACTGCTAACCTACAAAGCAATACATGGACTTGCTCCTACCTATCTTCCATTTGGTCCTGCCATACATACCTACTCGTACGCTACGGTCACAAGACGCAGGGCTCCTTACTGTCCCTAGAATTTATAAGCAAGCAGCTGGAGGCAGGGCTTTCTTCTATAGAGCTTCATTTTTATGGAATGGTCTGCCTATCCATGTGAGAGACYCAGACTCGYTCTCAACCTTTAAGTCTTTATTGAAGACTCATCTCTTCAGTAGGTCCTATGATTGAGTGTAGCCTGGCCCAGGAGTGTGYAGGTGAACGGAAAGGCACTGGCGCAACGAACCYCCCTTGCTGTCTCTGCCTGGCCGGTTCTCCTCTCTCCACTGGGATTCTCTGCCTCAAACCCTATTACAGGGGCTGAGTCACTGGCTTACTGGTGCTCTTCCATGCTGTCCCTAGGAGGGGTGCCGTAGGGGAGATCTTTGTGSGCTATACTCAGCCTTGTCTCAAGATGGTAAGTTGGTGGTTGAAGATATCCCTCTAGTGGTGTGTGGGCTGTGCTTTGYCAAAGTGGGTAGGGTTATATCCTGCCTGTTTGGCTCTGTCCGGGGGTATCGTCGGGTGGGGCCACAGTGTCTCCTGACCTCTCCTGTCTCAGCCTCCAGTATTTAGGCTGGAATAGTTTGTGTCGGGGGGCTATGGTCAGTCTGTTATATCTGGAGTATTTCTCCTGTCTATCCGGAGTCCTGTGTGAATTTAAGTATGCTCTCTATAATTCTCTCTCTTTTTCTCTTTCTTTCTTACTTTCTCTCTGTCAGAGGACCTGAGCCCTAGGACCATGCCTCAGGACGTCCTGGCCTGATGACTCCTTGCTGTCCCTAGTCCACCTGGTCATGCTGCTGCTCCAGTTTCAACTTTTCTGCCTGCAGCTATGGAACCCTGACCTCTTCACCGGACGTGCTACCTGTCCCAGACCTGCTGTTTTCAACTCTCTAGAGACAGCAGGAGCGGTAGAGATACTCTGAATGATCGGCTGTGAAACGCAAACTGACATTTACTCCTGAGGTGCTGACCTGTTGCACCCTCTACAACCACTGTGATTATTATTATTTGACCCTGCTGGTCATCTATGAACATTTGAACATCTTGGCAATGTTCTGTTATAATCTCCACCCGGCACAGCCAGAAGAGGACTGGCCACCCCTCATAGCCTGGTTCCTCTCTAGGTTTCTTCCTAGGTTCTGGCCTTTCTAGGGAGTTTTTAGCCACCGTGCTTCTACAACTGCATTGCTTGCTGTTTGGGGTTTAGGCTGGGTTTCCGTACAGCACTTTGTGACTGTTATGCTGGTGAATGAGGACCCAAAAGCGACTTAAAGAAACAGAGTCTTTATTCCAGTCTTAAACAAACAATGATACTCCTGGATATTATCATAGGTAAATCCAAAACAGGAAACTGAAATCCTCTCGTCAGTAGAGAGGAACGACTGGAGACGCGACCACAGACTGCAGGTCGCTTCAGAAGGCACAGGCCGGAGCTGACATAGACACCTGCTCACACGCAGCATCTGAAGAAGGCAAAAACACGACAGGCGGAACAAGGACACAGAACAGCAAACATCAAACAGAATCCGACAAGGACAGAAGCCGAAAACAGAGGGAGAAATAGGGACTCTAATCAGAGGGCAAAATAGGGGACAGGTGTGAAAGAGTAAATGAGGTCGTTAGGAGAATGAGAAACAGCTGGGAGCAGGAACGGAACGATAGAGAGAGAGAGCGAGAGAGGGAGAGAGGGAGGGGAGAGAGAGGGAAGAAAGAGGGAAAGAACCTAATAAGACCAGCAGAGGGAAGCACAGGGACAAGACATGATGATCAATGACAAAACATGACAGTGACATCAGCTGATGTAAGAAGGACTTTATAATAAATGTGATTAATTGAAATTTGATTGATAAAGGTAAATCTATACTTGGTTTCCTCTATCGTAATCGCTCCTCTTTCATCCCAGCTACCAAACTAACCATGATTCAGATGACCATCCTACCCATGCTAGATTACAGAGACATCATTTATAGATCGGCAGGTAGGGTGCTCTCGAGCAGCTAGATGTTCTTTACCTTTCGGCCATCAGATTTGCCACCAATGCTCCTTATAGGACWTATCACTGCATCACAGACCCACTGGTTGATGCTTATTTATAAAACCTTCCTAGACCTCACTCCCTCGTATCTGAGATATCTACTGCAGCCCTCATCCTCCACATACAACACCCATTCTGCCAGTCACATTCTGTTAAAGATCCCCAAAYCACACACATTCCTGGGCCGCTCGTCTTTTCAGTTCGCTGCATCTAGCGACTGGAACGAGTTGCAACAAACACTCAAACTGGACAGTTCATCTCAATCTCTTCATTCAAAGACTCAATCATGGACACTCTTACTGACAGTTGTGACTGCTTTGTGTYATGTARTGTTGTCTCTTCTTGCTCTTTGTGCTGTTGTCTGTGACTAATAATGTTTGTATCATGTTTTATGCTGCTACCATGTTGTGTTGCTACCATGTTGTTGTCCTGTTGTGTTGATACCATGCTGTGTTGTCATGTATTGCTGCCTTGCTATGTCTCTCTTTATGTAGTGTTGTGTTGTCTCTCTTGACGTGATCTGTGTTTTGTCCTATATTTATATGTTTTTATTTTCAATCCCAGCCCCTGTCCCCGCAGGAGGCGTTTTGCGTTTTGGCAGGCCGTCATTGTAAATAAGAATTTGTTCTTAACTGACGTGCCTTGTTAAACAAAGGTTAAATAAAACAAATACATTTAAAAAATATATTGAGGGACTTTTATTTTGAAAAGGCCTCCGCTGCTGGAACCTGAGTCACTTCTCTGCCCCCACTGACTGCTTTGTTCTCACTCTCAGCACCACCATCATTACTCACAGCACCAGGTAAATGTGAATAAACGTTTATATGTTAGAACGAATGTTAGCTTTACACTTACAGTTTACACATTTTTTGTTGTGTCAGGTTTTAACTAACTAGCTAACTCAGTGTAGTTCTGTATGTGTGAAAAACTGATAGTGAATGTTTTGAAACCAAGAATACTACTAGCTACAGAATTACTTGCACAGTCACTGTACAAAGGACTGTAGGTAAGTTTCTTGGCAACTGCCCTCACACCACCTCTGGCAAACTATCTGSCAAATTTGAGTGCTTTCAGCTCTTTAATTTCATCACAGGGATTATGGGTCATGAAGGTATTTTCCATGTGTTAAGASTTTAGCTGTGTTCAAATACTCATACTAACACAAATAGCACTAACCGTACTATTTGTGACATGAATTGAGTATATAGTATGCATATTGGTCATAGTATGAGTATAGTTAGTATGCCAAAAGTTCCCGGATGTCGTACTAAATTCGCCAAAATACCAAGTATGCATGCAGTGGACACTATTTCCGAGCTTTTAGGGCCCATGATGCAATTCTTCCAAAAATCGGCGTGGCTTCACAACGTTTTCAAATTTGAAGAAAATGGTGTAAAGTCAGATGAAAGCGGATACAAATTCATTGCTTTAACTAATTATGAAAAATGTTAAGAAAATGTTGAGCAATGTGATAAAGTAATGACTTTTCAAACAAGTTACGTTACACGTTATGTTGGCTGACAATTTGTTAGCTACGCTATCCTTACAAACTACATACAGTGAGGGAAAAAAGTATTTGATCCCCTGCTGATTTTGTTCGTTTGCCCACTGACATTGAAATGATCAGTCTGTAATTTTAATGGTAGGTTTATTTGAACAGTGAGAGACAGAATATCAACAAAAAAATCCAGAAAAACGCATGTCAAAAATTTTATAAATTGATTTGCATTTTAATGAGGGAAATAAGTATTTGACCCCTCTGCAAAACATGACTTAGTACTTGGTGGCAAAACCCTTGTTGGCAATCACAGAGGTCAGATGTTTCTTGTAGTTGGCCACCAGGTTTGCACACATCT